>NW_028318146.1:5777500-5921987 GCF_062004578.1 Staurois parvus | reverse complement strand
AAAATGTTCTTCAGTTTTTTTTACAATTTTAAGTAATTTTAATATATATTTTTACATATATTTGTAAATTCATTCAAAAAATGTAGATTAAATGTATTTTTAAAGACAGAGTATATTTGAAAATGTATTTTTAAAAATAAAGTAAAATATACAGTAAGCGCTCAATACTGGTGGCAGCAGCTGAACATAAAAGGAAAACGCATATAAAGACCCACAATACATAAATATACAAATGCAGCGCTTCAAAGAGTGATAAAACACAGTCCAGTGAAAGAAGTGCTCCGTGATTCCTAGTGCAAATGGTGGAAATTTACACTAACCAGATAGCGTAAAATTATACGCATGTGTGTATATATCCTGTGGAATCCCCTTCTCCACTCAGATCTGGTCAAAAGAATAGCCGGAAAAGGTAGGTATCCTGCGCCCTCGTGTGGTGAAAGAGTGGTCCAGCAGGTCAGAGTGATGCCAATCTGAGAAAAGCCTCCCCCGTCTCAGGAGATCCTTAGGGGCTGTGAAAATGGAAGAAGCTCCTCACAGGAGACACAGGGGAGTACTCATAGTGTAGTAGATAAGGCTTTATTTTAAAACATCTGTGCACAATGAACAGGGTATAGGCAGATATGGATGAAACACACTGACCCCTTGATATCAAAGATGGCCGCCGGGCCTCCTCGTGGCACCGGCGGCTTAGTGTCAACGGCGTCCTGGGTCCCACCTGACGCGTTTCGTGCGCACGCACTTCTTCAGAGGTGGAACAAAGGATTTTTAAAAATAGTTTTCATATATTAAATAAATAATCTTCATATGTTTTGTAATATATACAAAATGCATTTCAACATGCAGTATATATATATATATAAACATATGTATGTATTGAAATATATTGAATATGGCCAAAATTGTAGTATTTCAAATATATGTCAATATATTTGAGAAGAATATTTTTAAAATATTTTTTTTTTTCCATTTGGGCATCTACCCATAGCTCAGGCATTGGCTGAGTTGAGAACCTTCCCTCCCCTCCTGAAGACTGCTGGGAAGTTTAAAAAAGTTTAAAACAAGTAAATATATACTTTCCTATCTATTTATTAATGTTAGCAGCATAAAGATTAAAAATAGTCCATGTTGATTGAGAGAGTGAAGTTCCACTTTACATATTTATCATTATATTCATTCCCCACATTAACAGAGAAACGGCAATAAAAAATTAATTGGAAGTCATAATTTTCTCAGATGTAAAGTCCTTCTGCAAACACACACAGGATCATTAACTGTGGATTAACTGGAAGGATTAGCAGCCAGAGAAACATTTACTTAAGCAATGCATAAAAGTTCATATAAAAAATGGGGAGGGATATTTCACCCGGAGCAAAAGTAACCACAAAGATGAAATGATTGTAACTCAATTACAGTTGAATTTCAGCCGAGACAGATTTCAGGTACTTACTGTATACTAGCAGAACTGAAAAATTAAACCGTTTAAATAAATGTATAAATAAACTAAAGAATGCAAATAAACACACACAACAGATAGCAACAGTATATAGCATGAATGTGCTTCTTGAACTTCTCCAATAATTTTTTATTTTTTTTTGCTTTTTTAACACTTTTTTTCTTCATGGGCTATTTGGACCTGATCCAGCCCCCCATACACTTGTGCAATAACAGATCACTATTGTAGTGATCTGCTGGTGCAGGTGGGGGGCAGAGCAGAGCTGGATCGCCTTCCAAATTTGAATCCTGGGATCCTCAAGGCTCTTTTCCCTTTAAATATAATTGGGTTGCACTGAGCTGCTATGGAGCACTATTCCTGAACATTCTGTAGGTGGTTTACAAGCTGAGGAGCTGATCAGTTCAA
Organism: Staurois parvus; assembly: GCF_062004578.1. Lineage (NCBI taxonomy): Eukaryota > Metazoa > Chordata > Amphibia > Anura > Ranidae > Staurois > Staurois parvus. The sequence goes on along the minus strand of NW_028318146.1, from coordinate 5,920,129 downwards.
TTCCTGGGCTTAGTGCTGGATAGCGACCGTTAGGGACAGCCAGCAGTTCCAACCCTAAGGTCTGTTGATGTCACTGGGACTCAATGTGCAGCACACTGTGCTTCAGATCTTAATGAATGTCTTGAACACAGCAGGCTGCATACAGTGTGTATATCAAGCTCCAGTGGGGTATTGTATTAAAGTATGGAAAGTACACCCCATCATGCACCCCCCCATACACCCAACACTATGGTCTATTACTGCAAATGGGACTCCATGTGCACCACACTTTGCCCCAGGTATTAATGGATGTCTGGAGCACAGCAGGCTGTTTGAGTATTGGAAGGCGGAATGCCTATCAAGTTCCAGTTGGGTACTGTATTAAACTATGGAAAATACACTCCATGATGCACTCAATGCACTCCAATTCATGTACAATCATCATCTGGAGGTGGAGGGCGGTCCTCAATGATGAAGGAAGCGACAATGACACACAATGAGTGAAGGGCACTGTGTTGATGTCTCCTTTGGGGGGGAAGATCAATTACACCTTTCACTTACAGTATGATCTCAGTATTTGGAGGTTTTGGAGAGGGGGAGAAGTGAAAACACAATCCCCACCTTGTCCAATCACAGAAGGCCTTGTATTCACTGAAAAAATACAAGGCATGCTATGAATGATGGCAGTGCCGAGCGAGCAACCCCCTGGGATCAGTTTGCTGATGTGAAGCTGCTTGCACAGAACTCAGAAGATTGTGGTGATCACTGTAGTAGTCCTGACTACTACAGTGATTGTCATCTTCTCCAGCGATTCATCAGACATGAGATATGCATGCTTACATTGTGCCAAGTGGGACCAGTGTAAGTATGCAATTAAGATCATACCTGAAGGTCCGTTTTAAAGTTACATGTACAGTAGGTGATGCTAGGCCAACAGCATTTATTCAGGTATAATAGGACTAACTGGTGTAGATCTAACTTTTATTCTATCTGTGAGGATAGAGGGGTGCGGTAAATGTGAGTGATATAATGTGAAGTGATATAGATCCATCAGGTATGAGTTATGCATATTTAAATTGTGCCAAGCTAAACTTGTTATATGTTAAAAAAATATGAAGAATATATTTAAAAAAATATATATTTTTAAAAATATATATTTTTTAAATATATTCTTCAGATTTTTTTTAACATACAGTATAAAAAAGTAATTTTAACATATATTTTTACATATATTTGTAAATGCGTTCCAAAAATGTAAATTTGTATCTTTAAAGACATACAGTATATTTGAAATGTATTTTATAAAAATATTTTTCATATAATTTGTAACAAAAACTAATTTCAACATGCTATATATATATATATAACTTGTTATATGTTAAAAAAATATGAAGAATATATTTTATAAAATATATATTTTTAAAAATATATTTTTTTAAAATATATTCTTCAGATTTTTTTTAACATATAAAAAAGTAATTTTAACATATATTTTTACATATACTTGTTAATGCATTCCAAAAATGTAGATTTGTATCTTTAAAGACATACAGTATATTTGAAATGTATTTTATAAAAATATTTTTCATATAATTTGTAACAAAAACTAATTTCAACATGCTATATATATATATATAACTTGTTATATGTTAAAAAAAATATGAAGAATATATTTTAAAAAATATATATTTTTAAAAATATATTTTTTTTAAATATATTCTTCAGATTTTTTTTAACATATAAAAAAGTAATTTTAACATATATTTTTACATATACTTGTTAATGCATTCCAAAAATGTAGATTTGTATCTTTAACCTCCTTAGCGGTTTTCCCGAGTGTAGCTCGGGGTAGAATTTCTATACCAAGAACGGTAACCCCGAGCTACACTCGGGCTTACCATGCAGCGTTCTCTGGGGGTCCCTGCAGCACTTACCTTGTCCTTCGCTCCCACGATGTGTCCCCTGCAGCGTCCCCGTCCATCTCCTCCGGCGGATGCCGGCATCTGACTTCCGTGTTCCGGTCCCCGTGACGTCGGAACGTTCGGGCGGCGGAACCGGCGGGAAATTTGAAATTTTTAAAAAATTACATTTTTGCTGTCATTGCTTTTTCAATGCATTTCACATACATTTTGTCCCCACTGCTTTGTCCTGTGCCCTGCCTGCATTTTGACTGTTCTTTCTGCCTGGAAACTTAGAAAAGTCCATGGCGGCCAAAAAGCGTCCCTTTACATCAAAAGCGGTTTTAGAACAGCGATAGTAAATCAGAACCACTTGCAGAATTGAGTGATAATGATTTGTGGGGAAATTCGTCATCAGACACTGAAAACAATTTTGCGACTTTGCTCAGCGATGTGCGAATTTGCCTCTGTATTTCAAATTTCAGTGTTTTTGGTTTGATTATATTATTGAATTAAATTGATTATTATTATATTATTATTTTTTTATGATTATTAATTAAATTATAATTTATGATTTTGTGTTTCAAGTTTTATCATATCCGGAATGTTTAATAGACTCTTGTTCGGACAGATTTCAGTGAGTTATTCCTAAAAATTACAGCCTACAATTAAAAACTACATATTTCCATGCAAAAAAATGGTACCGCTTTCAGCACAAAATTCCTGACATGATCATACCGCCAGGGAGGTTAAAGACATACAGTATATTTGAAATGTATTTTATAAAAATATTTTTCATATAATGTGTAACAAAAACTAATTTCAACATGCTATATATATATATATATATATATATATATATATATTGAATACGGCCAAAATTGTAGCATTTCAAATATATGGCAATATATTTGGGAAGAATATTTTTTAAATATATTTCAAATATATTTCTGTTCCATATGGGTTACCTCCATTAAACACATGGAAGAGTAACTATATCAAAGACATAGGTTGTGTCAAATGATATGTTATGATAAAAGATATAGCAATATAATTGCAAAGATGTACTCCATAGGAGTACTGTCAAGCTTCCCTTTAACTCGTACTATCACATCCCCCAGGTGGCACGTCATGCAATCTTTCTGCTGCCTTTCCTGACTGGTGTACAAAGCTGTCACACTCTTACTGTCATTCTTTGGGTTATGTGGTTGTGCAATGTGTGGCCTGGATCTGTGCCATGGCAAGTTGGCTGCATATAGCCTAGGAACACAGTGTACTGTACACAGTCATATATAGGTAAACACGAGGAATGTACATAGGAGCCACCAGATGTATTTATCATTGCATGGGGTCCTGCAAGGACCAAAGACGTCTTAGGAGATGTGCTGATAATATTGACATATTATAACCCTTTCATGTTCCACTAAGAGATTGTGCAACCATACCAAATCAAAGTATGGTTCCATCTGCTGTAGCCCGTCTTCTACAAGAATAAACATGCCGTGCGTTTAGGAAAACTTTCTGCTTTTCACTTCATTTTTGTAAAGAACAGTCATTTGAGCAGCTCAGGTCTTCCTGTCACCAGCCTGGCCATATTCCTCGTATCTATCTCATTAGAGTAAAAGTAAACCCAATCACTAAATGCTCCTATAGGTTTTAACATGTCAAAGATATTTAAAAAGTTGTTGTCAATACTTTTCAATCAGCAGATTTCCTTAAAGCAAAATTTGAGGGCTGTTGTTACATTTAGGGCTTTTTTTCTCAGAGAATAGGGGCAGGAAGTCCCCCCTTCCGAGTCACCCCATGTGTCCACCCCCTACCCACCTATGAGCACCTTTCCATGGTTCTGACCCCTATCCCCCTCCCAGTAAGCTCCTTTTAGAGAATAAAGAACCATATATCTGGTGCTAAGTCATTTTCATGGAATTTGCTACTGATAACAAGAAAAGCAGTACAATAGATCCCCTGCAGCTAGCAACAATAGATCCACCCCAGGAACAATAGACTTCAAACAGCCAGCATCAATAGATCCTCCAGCAGCCAGCAACAATAGACCCCTCCCTCAACAGGAGATCCCTTCCAGCAATGACTGACCCCCCAGCAACATAAGACACACCCCCAGCAACAATAGATCCACCAGCAGCAATAGACCTCCCTAGCACCAATAGACCTACTGACAAAATAGATCCCCTAGCAGCCAGAATCAATAGACCCCTCAGCACCCCTGATATACATTCAGTGCTGGAAGTGCCGGAATTGCGTTCCCCAGCGTTCCCGCTGAAAAAAGCCCTGCATTTACTCATGCAGTGGACCCCCTTCTCCTTGCAATGCCTGGGTTATCTGCTTGGTTGGCTACAGGAAAAGCACAAATACTTACTTTATTCCTTGTTATCCCAGCAGCTGCTTCCCTCCATTGTCCAGAATGTGTGAATGCTGGACAACTGACCGCAAAGTGAAGCACTTACGGGGATTGGTCACACAGGGAGTAAATCTGCTGGAGTGAGGAATGAAGTAAGTATTTGTACTTATTCCTTTCCCCCTAGGCCAGGGGCGGACTGACAACTCATGGGGCCCCCGGGCAATAGGGGATCATGGGGCCCCTGTGTACTTGCCCACACTCAAACCACACCCAAAAAAAGCCTATGAAAGGTTCCAGAAGCATCTCATGGGGCCCCCTACTGACCCCGGGCCCTCGGGCAGTGCCCGAGTTCCCAAATGGTCAGTCCGCCCCTGCCCTAGGCATACAAGCATTTAATCGATGTAGTTATGAGGGAAAGGGGGTCCCACTGCAACAGAAATTTACCAACAACCGTCCTTGTTTAGGCACTTCCCGGTGATAGTTTTCTGTCCCGTTCTACTCCTGTATTGTGACCCTATCACACGAGCTTTCAATGAATCTGCCGATTTCGGCAACTCCAGTTTGGCAAGTCCAAATTTAGCAGCGAATCCCATTGACGTCTATGTAGGGGGTCCTATTAGTAAATTTTAAGGGCTAATAGGCTATATACTGCTGTCAAAAAAAGATAGAGCCGGGAGCAGGACATTTTTAATAAGGTAGAATTGGCCAAAATATACGAGAGACAAAGAGTACAGACAGGTGATTTACTAAAGAATTGACTACATTTACTAAAAGAATTTAGTAAAAGAGAGCGCAGATGACTATCACGTACCTGGTGTTAGAGGCCAATGGAGAGAGGGCTTCCCTTGCTGCTAAGTTCCAGACTCCCCTGGATATAAGAGAGAAGGAGTCAGGCCCAAAGTAGCACGGGTCGCCTGTAGAAGTGCTTGTCAGAGGTACACCCAGGAGCACAGCTGATGCACTGGGATGGTGTCTGCAGACAGGTGGTGCCCATGAGAGGTATGCAGACCTTCAGAGTAGCAGAGGACCACAGAGTAGTCAGTTCAAAGCCAAGGTCAGATGCCAGGTGGAGATTGGAGAAGAGACGTAGTCAATAGGATAGCCAGGGGCATACACAGGGGAGCAAGTAAGAATATCTATTAGCTATGCCGGGGGGAGAGCACGTGCGGATATCTATTTGCCAAGCTGGGGGACAGCAGGTGAGAATATCTATTAGCCAAGCCGGGTCAGATCAGGAGAGCAGGTGCGGATATCTATTAGCCAAGCCGGGTCAGATCAGGAGAGCAGGTGCGGATATCTATTAGCCAAGCCAGGTCAGATCAGGAGAGCAGGTGCGAATATTCGTTAGCCAAGCTAGGGTCAGATCAGGAGTCAGGCAGAGAAGACAGATCCAGGAACAAGCCAAGTCAGTAACAGCAGATCACAGTAGCAAAGGAACACAGACAAAGGTACTGGGGAGCCAGAGATCAACCAGCGATTTGAGGGAGTGTTGGGCTTCCTGTTAAGGGCATCTGGCGCCAAACTGGGCTAATGCATGTGTGTCCTGGCTCGCGTCCGTGTGCCAATGTGCATAGACTTTTGCAGCGCGAATTTCTGCGGCCATGCAAGGTATTGGCAGGAATGCCAGGTCTCCGAGTACCTCTGCTGTGGAGAGAACCCTGACAATGACACAGCAGTGTAAAATTAGCCAGCAGTTGGGCAACTTTAGTTATCAAGGCTAGGCCTAAATTTACTAGAGAGAAAAAGCACAGGCTGGGTTTGAGCACAAGAATTAAGATACGGCAGAGGACACAGCAGTGTTAAACTGGCAATCAGCTGGACAACTTTAATGATCAAAGCTAGCCCAAATGTACAAAAGGTTAAGAGCACAGTCTGGGTTTTTGCCACAAGAATTAAGATACAGCAGAGGATACAGTAGTGTAAAACTGACCAGCAGCAGGAGAGTTTTAATCAGGGATAATAGGCCTAACTAGTGTGAGCCTAACTGTTATTATATCTATGGGGATATAGGTATGCTGTGAATGTGAGTGATATAATGTTAGGTGGCTTAAGTGCGCACTGTGCATAGATTTAACTTTTTTCCTGTACAAACAAAAAGAGAATCATTGAGCACCCCAAACTTAAAAAAGGTCATATAAAGATATAATAAAAATAAAAAAAAACTCCAAAAGAACTGAAAATGACAAACTATAACCCCTGAAACAAAATGCCTACCAATATACAAAAAAACCCAATATATGCCCAAAAGAAATGAAGACCCAACATAATAGCGCCTGAAATAAAATAAAAATTTTTAACCCCTTGGCGCCGGCGCCTCCCGGCCCTTTAAGGGTTTCAGAAGCCAGGAGGCGAGGCGGGGTTTTAGGGTCATGTGACCGCCGTGATTCGCCGTCATGGCAGTCACACGATCGGGAAAGGTCCCGATCGAAAGAGGAGATCGGGACCTTTCCGTGAGTACCGGACATGTGTGCTGGGAGCGCGCAGGGCGCAAAGAGGCTGCACTGAGATGCAAAAAAGGGGAAAAATCTTTTATGCTTGAACAAACTGAATGCCATTCATGTATGGTTTTTGATTTACTTTAACAAAGTGCTTTTGTCCACAGAATTCACTGGGTGCTTTTTTGTATATTTATTTACTTGTACCATTGTCAGTAGCTTTAGAGACTGTAATGCAATCTAAGGATGTCTGTAGTTTTGGGGATGGCGCTCCAACCATATTTAGCGCCATCATTCAGTGGTCAAAGTTACTTATGTCACACACCTTCCCTTTTCCAATGCCTGGTCAAGCACTTGAACTGCTAGACCAGCCAGTCTTGACTAGGGTTCCTCCAGAGAATGCTTCAGGTTCCTTGAGTTGTGGCTGATTCCGCCCCATTGGATGGTGCCTGCATAGTTCCAGGGCCAAAGCCAGCAGCTTTTAGAAGCTGCAGCAAATCAAATACAGACTGCATCATGCTGAAAGACCTCCAGCATCATCCAGCACTGCCCTCCTTAGCCTGGCTGTCCCTGGACCACCCCTTTCATTGACTGGATTTTCAATCATAGAGGCATCACATGCGGGTGTTACCTAAGGTGGTCTGCCTGCAAATACAGCGTGTCTAGGAATGCCCAAAGCTCAAAACCAGGTCCAGACTGGGACAGAAAATAAGCCCTGGCATTTTAGGCTGAGCAGCCATGAGCCCAGGGGCCCTTCCCTTGGAGCCTAGTGGCAGAATGCTAGGGCCCGGTCGCAATGCAACCTTTGTGACCCTTCTAGTTCCGCCTCTGGTGTCAGTCGTTTTTTATTTATTTTTTTAAATTATTATTTTTACCATTTTGTTTTATGTATTTATTTATTACAATTTTATTTTTATTATTTTTTAAAACTTTTTTTAGGTGCCCTGTTGGGGGGCTTTGGTGAGATATCAGGGGTCTACACAACCCCCGGACATCTCACCTTTGAGAAAGAGAAAAGAGAGTGAAGACACAGCCCCCACTCTCCATCTCTGCAGCCTCAGCAGCACTGAATGAATGGACAGGAGTACCGTATTTTCCGGCGTATAAGACGACTTTTCAACCCCTGAAAATCTGAAAAGTCGGGGGTCGTCTTATATGCCGTTGCGAGCCGCGGGGCGGCACTTTTTCGAGGGGCGCGCCGCGCCCCCCCCCCCCCTCCTCCAACGGACACTAAGTACAGGGGTGGGCAGAGGGGCTGCTGTACCTTACCTGGCTCCGGTCCCACGACGATCCGGTCCATGAAGCGCGGCTGCTCCTTCTTTCAGTTCGGCCGCTCGATGGTCACGCGGCCGCTCGGCTCCGCCTCCTCACCGGTGATTGGGCGCCAGCACTGGAAAGGCACACAGGCGACCAATCACCGGCGAGGAGGCGGAGCCGAGCGGCCCCGCAAAAATCGAGCGGCCGAACTGGAAGAAGGAGCAGCCGCTCCTCTCCCCCACTGACACCAACGATGAGGCACTGTTCCTCCTCCCCACTGACACCAATGATGGGGCACTGTTCTCCCCACTGATACCAATGATGGGGCACTATTCCTCCCACTGACACCAACGATGGGGCACTATTCCTCCCACTGACACCAATGATGGGGCACTATTCCTCCTACTGACACCAACGATGGGGCACTATTCCTCCCACTGACACCAACGATGGGGCACTATTCCTCCTACTGACACCAATGATGGGGCACTATTCCTCCCACTGATACCAATGATGGGGCACTATTCCTCCCACTGACACCAACGATGGGGCACTATTCCTCCCACTGACACCAACGATGGGGCACTATTCCTCCCACTGACACCAACGATGGGGCACTATTCCTCCCACTGACACCAACGATGGGGCACTATTCCTCCCACTGACACCAACGATGGGGCACTATTCCTCCCACTGACACCAACGATGGGACACTATTCCTCCCACTGATACCAACGATGGGGCACTATTCCTCCCACTGACACCAACGATGGGACACTATTCCTCCCACTGATACCAATGATGGAGCACTAATTCTCCTCCCCACTGACACCAACGATGGGGCACTATTCCTCCTCCCCACTGACACCAATGATGGCGCACTATTCTCCCCACTGACACCAATGATGGGGCACTATTCTCCCCACTGACACCAATGATGGGGCACTATTCTCCCCACTGACACCAATGATGGGGCACTATTCTCCCCACTGATACCAATGATGGGGCGCAATTCCTCCCACTGACACCAATGATGGGGCGCAATTCCTGCCACTGATACCAATGATGGGGCGCTATTCCTCCCACTGACACCAATGATGGGGCGCAATTCCTGCCACTGATACCAATGATGGGGCGCTATTCCTCCCACTGACACCAATGATGGGGTGCAATTCCTGCCACTGATACCAATGATGGGGCGCTATTCCTCCCACTGACACCAATGATGGGGTGCAATTCCTGCCACTGATACCAATGATGGGGCACTATTCCTCCCACTGACACCAATGATGGGGTGCTATTCCTCCCACTGACACCAATGATGGGGTGCTATTCCTCCCACTGATACCAATGATGGGGTGCTATTCCTCCCACTGACACCAATGATGGGACACTATTCCTCCCACTGACACCAATGATGGAACACTATTCCTCCCACTGACACCAACGATGGAACACTATTCCTCCCACTGACACTAATGATGGGACACGATTCTTCCCACTGACACCAATGATGGGGCACTATTCCTCCCACTGACTAATGATGGGGCACTATTCCTCCCACTGACACCAATGATGGGGCACGATTCTTCCCACTGACACCAATGATGGGGCACTATTCCTCCCACTGACTAATGATGGGGCACTATTCCTCACACACTGACACTAATGATGGGGCACCATGATTGGTGTCAGTGGGAGGAATAGTGTCCCATCATTAGTATCAGTGGGAGGAATAGTGCCCCATCATTGGTGTCAGTGGATGAAATACTGCCCCATCATTGGTGTCAGTGGGAGGAGTAGTGCCTCATCATTGGTGTCAGTGGGAGGAATAGCACCCCATCATTGGAATACCATACTGAAATAGCATACCATATTGAAATCAAATCTGATGTTTTTTCATTTTTATTTGGTGTGCACTGGAAGAGGGGTAGTCTTATACGGCGAGTATAGCTCAAACCCTATATTTTAACAGGAAAAGTAGGGGGTCGTCTTATACGCCCAGTCGTCTTATACGCCGGAAAATACAGTAGTTCTGTACAGAGCTTCCCATTCGTTCATAAACTGAAGTATACTGTAGCAAACACAGTTTACTATGCCTCAGTTACGAATGAACAAAGTCAGTGATCGGTACCGATCACTGACTGTCCATTCAGACAAGGAAGGAGCCGGTAAATGACATATTTACTGGCCCCCTTCCCTGCTCTCAATCCTGACAGATTGCCCGCAGCAGCCAGAGGGAGAAAGGAGGCCCCCACCAAGCAGAGCTTTGCGGAGGGGGGGGGCCAGAGAATCCACAGCAGGGGCCTGGAGAGAGTACAGGGGGACCAGGAGAGAGGACAGGAGCCAGAGGGCAGTAGAAAGAAGATGGATAGGAGAGGCGACGGGGTGGCACATAGAGGAAGTGATCCATCCATTTCTCTCCAGCAGCCGCTGAATGCCTGCAGGAGGAAGAGGAGAAGTGGGCAATCAGTGGTGGCAGGAGGGGAATGGATGGATTGCTTCCTTTATATGATGCTCCCATCCAGTTGTGGACTGACAATTCATGGGGCCCCTGTGTCCTTGCTCAAACTCAAAAAAGCCTATGAAAAATGTACCAGGGGCATCTCATGGGGCCCCCTACTGACCCCGGGCCCTCGGGCAGTGCCAGAGTTTCCAAATGGTCAGTCCGCTCCTGCTCCAATCGCACCTCCTATCCAGGCAGCCCCGGCCCACCAGGCAAATGCCCGGTGTGCCCTACGGCCAGTCCGGGCCTGCTCGATACTGCCACCAACCATTTTGATATTTGCATAGCTCCCCCCAAGAGACAGCCTACTGTTTGCCAAGGGAGGGCGCTGGGATTTTTTTCAGGAAGCTATGTACAACCCCCTGCTGGCCCCTCCCACTAGCCATGATTTCTCTGCATTGCATAGAGAAGTACAAAGACAAGTGATGATGTCACTGGTATATAATGAAACTGAAAATATTTTATTTAAAAATTGATAAAGGATAGAAAAGGAGGAGCCAGGGAAGGCAGAATTTAAATCAGCAGTTGTCAACTTATGCGATAAAGGGGGCCTCAACTGTGGCCCCTGACATCACCAAATAATGTTCAATATATGTAATGCTTGAGGGGACTGTCAGGAACTGCAGACCTAATAGAGGAAGTGTGGTCAGAGAGTGTATAAATGCTGTGAACAAGAAGGTGCTATGCCCAGAGATAATCCCCACGGAGGTGGAATGCTCTGGCTCTGTGTGTCTTCCCAGCACAGATGCAACTGAATGATGAGGATTGGTATAGCCGACACTCACCTTCCCGAATAATAAACTTTATTGAGCGAGTAAAATGTGCCTATAAAATGGTTTACGCGTTTCGGCAATAAGCCTTAGTCATAGCCATAGCCAATGACTATGTCTAAGGCTTATTGTCGAAACGCGTAAACCATTTTATAGGCACATTTTACTCGCTCAATAAAGTTTAATATTCAGGAAGACGAGTGTCGGCTATACCAATTCGTCATCATTCAGTGTAGAAACGCTACATTTTAGTCTGGGGATATACTGCGGAAGACAATAAGAAGCTGAGAACATGTTACATGAGGCTATACCAAATGGCCGCACGCAATCCTCGGGCCGCAGTTTCAGCACCAGGGATTTAAATAGATGAAACTGCCGCTTTAAAATCCAAGCATAAGAGAGCAAAACAGGTAATAAATTCTAGTAACAGAAGTGACTGTTTCACCATTTTATTTCCAGGGTGGCATTACACTTTAAGAATCTGTAATCATTCTGCCAATAACAGACTGGCGTATTTATTTAATAACATGACTGCCATCTGCCACTGTTTAAAGTGGGCTTAGCCTTCCAATAAGCAAGGTGAACAACAGGCCTTTGTCCTGAAGGACGTAAGCCTCTGTGACAAATTCAAGAATAATTCTCCTGGCCAGATCGATAGTAAGCTGAGCCTAATTATGCCTGCTGTGACGTGTGAGCCCCATTGTGTGCGATGGGACATTTATTTATTTATTTTTTTAAATTACTTTTTTTTTTCATTTAAAAAAAAAAAATGGCTGTCTCATCAAGTTGTTATATGAATGGAGAGAATGAACTCCTCCAAACACACCCTAGGCAGCAAAAGCATCAAGACAGATGTTTTAACCCTTTTATACTCTATTGGAAATTACAAAAGAAGTTTGTGCTTTAGATACCCCTCAAGGGGTCTATGTGCGGATGTGACAAACATCTTCACCAGCCTTTCTCAACCTTTTCAACACAGAGAAACCCCTGAACAGGGGCAGACTGACAACTCATGGGGCCCCCGGGCAATAGGGGATCATGGGGCCCGTGTCCTTGCCCAAACTCAAAAAAGCCTATGAAAAAGGTACCAGGGGCATCTCATGGGGCCCCCTGGTGACCCCGGGCCCTCGGGCAGTGCCCGAGTTTCCAAATGGTCAGTCCACCACTGCCCCTGAAATAACTTTTTTGGTCTCAAAAAATGACTAAAACTCATGATACAATAGTCTGATGATCAGTGGAAAGAATGCTCCTCACACTTGTGTCATTGGGAAGAATTACCCCCTTACAGATAGCTAGAAAGATCACTGGTATCAGTAGAAATGTATCTGAGAATCAGAAATTTCTCATTGCTCAAGGAACCCCTAGCAACCTCTGGAGGAACCCTAGGGTACCATGGAACCCTGGTTGAGAAATCCTTATCTACACATTTTGAATGCAAATCTCTGTATTTTCTCTAATATACACTCACTGGCCACTTTATTAGGTCCACCTTGCTGGTATCGGGTTGGACCCCCTTTTGCCTTCCAAACTGCCTTAATTCAGGGCATAAATTCAACAAGGTGTTGGAAACGTTCCTCAGAGAGTTTGGTCCATATTGACATGATCAGGGGGGTATTTAACACAAGGCAAATGAGGCACTTGCCTAGGGTGGCATTATTCAGGGGGGCAGCACCTCCCCCCAGAAGAAAGGATGGAAGAAGGGACACGCGTGCCATGGGAACCAGGTGGGATCTGAGAGAGGCTGCGGGCTGCTTGATGTTGTATGTAGAGCCTGACTCTCATTCCTGGGGATGTCCAGAGCTGTGAAGATGAGTGTCTTTCTCTCTATCGCCGGAGGGGTGGGTTAGTGGAAGGCTCTCCCAGGTGGGGGGCAGGGGTGTTGTTGGTCAATGTCAGGCTCTCTCTTTGGGAGGGGGAAGGGGGGTGGTGGTATTGGTTTGTGTCTGTGGGGGCAGATGATCTTTGTGTTGCCTAGGGCAGCACAAAACCTAAATGCACCAATGGATGTGATAGAATCACACAGTTGCTGCAGATTTGTCGGCTGCACATCCATGATGCGAATTGCCCATTCCACCGCATCCCAAAGGTGCTCTATTGGATTGAGATCGGGTGACCAGATCTGGTGTGGAGGCCATTGGAGTACAGTGACCTCAAGAAACCAGTTGGAGATGATTTGAGCTCATTCACTTCCTGTCTCTGTGACACCCATACAAGAACTTTGGGGAGCGATGGTCACAAGGACAGACCACAATAACACCATCGTCAGAGATTCCCCCTCTTCCTTTCTCTACTTAAAATGTTTTATTTGTTCTTCATCTGTGTCCCCATTGGAGAGAATTCCCCTCACTTCCTGTGTAGGCAATAAAAAGCTCTAACCTTTACCTGCTCTATCCAAAAAAAGCTTTGGCTGGATTGGGCTTTACAGAAGTATTGCCGCATTTTAAAATTCCTCATTAAATTCCCCAAGGGACCATGCACATGTAGCACTTGGTTCTTGATTGATCCATGATGTGGTAGCTGAGCTAGCATGGTCAACAGAGCGCCCCCTACCCCCTCCATTGTCCAATTGTACTGCTTACAAGGAGATGGATATTTAATGAGCTCTGATTGGCAGCTCTTGGCTGTCATGGAGATGGAGATGAGCGCCGTCATTCAGTACAGCAGGAGGATAGGTCAGCTTGGCCTAGGTGAGGATTAAAGTGGTTGTAAGCCCTTCCATATACCCAGTGAAGTGACTGGCCACAGGTGATACACAGAGATAAAACAAATCCTCCTACATAAGTTGTACCTGTTTATCTGCGGTTTTCTCTTCTCTACATCTGTTCAATGTGCAGAAGTTACGCAGGATATCTCAGCTCAGTGAAGAGAGCTCTGAGAGCTATTTGGAGGGAATGGACATACCGCTTTCACACAGCACAGAGGAACAGAGCTAAAGCTGTCAATCACAGGCTGTGCCCTCCCCTGTCACCATTCTACTCTAGGTGTCAGGAAAACCCATCAGAAGTGATTCATGCTGATAGCAGAGAAAAACAGGGCAGCAGACAGAAATGACTCTTAGTGCTCTGGATTGAGACAAGCACACTATAGAGGGATATGCTTTGTTCATATTTCATATTAGAGGTTTGCAACCACTTTAACTCCTTCTACGCTGAGAGGCCGCATTACACGATGTAAACAAATGCGCCTTGTGCTACTTGCAATCGGAAGCTTTCTGATTATGTGACCCTGTGACAGCCAATCACATTGGTCACATGATCCTAAACTCCACCCCGCCTCCTTTAGTCAGAAACGCCTTAAAGGGCTGGGAGGCGACCACGCTGAGGGGTTAGGGATACGTGAATACAAATTTTGATCCAGAAACCCTTTTTTTCTTGGCGCATTGGTGGTCCAGGGGTAGAATTGTCACCTGCCATGAGGGAAGCCCGGGTTGATTCCCGGTCAATGGAGTTATAGTCTCTTTGGGGGTGATTTCCCAAACCTGGAAAGTGCAGACCTCGGCGATCGCCTTGTAGGATATAAATAACTCTCACATCACTACATTCCAATAATGGAATATGAGGCATAAATGGGTTAAAAGCGCCTACAAGTCATCATTTTAGTGTTACCCATTAATAATGGGGCTAGAATTATTCTCACTCTGGTGTGTGTGTCAATATTTATCATGGGTAGCGCAACTGACATTTTGTGCATAGGCACCCCCTATGCATGTGTTTACATTCTTATGTGTGTGAATGCTGGAGGGGGGCTTAAAACATTTTTTTGAGGGGAGTTTAAAGTGTTACTAAACCCACAACAGTAAAATCAGTCTGTAGATGCAGTAAAGCATGCTTGTTATACTCACTGTGGAACCTAAGGGGTTAATCCTCTGCATTGTGTAAAAAGGCTGTTTGATCCTGTCTTCTCTGATCCTCCCCTTCTTCCAGTGTCCCCCTCTTATCTCCTGATAAAACATATCGTGTGGAGACACTCTGCACATGCTCAGTTTGGTATGTATTGATAGAGATGGTTTTTTTTTCTTGGGAGAGTGCATGTGATCAGCACAGGGCCAATCAGCACTGTGCAGACAGAAGTTATGGGCTCTGCATCCTCCAAGAACAGAATGAAAACTCCTCCGACAAGCTTTAACATGCACTCGGCTGGACACTGATAGAAGTCACAAGACTGCTCTAACTGCTGATGAGAAAAGGTATTTAGTAGTTTATATTTACTAAAATAATTTCATTTCCATGTTGTGTGTACTGTGGGAGACCAGATATAGTGAATGCAGGGTCCGGGGAGACCGGATATAGTGAATGCAGGGTCCGGGGAGACCGGATATAGTGAATGCAGGGTTTAGTGACACTTTAAGTGCTTGGATGTAACTTGATTTTTTTTTTACACTTTTATTATTACAGTAAACTATATTTTTGTTACATAGGGGACCTATGTGACACTATTTTGGTGTGACAGGTTCTCTTTGATGTGAAAAATATACCTTATGGCGCCGCTCCAAGCTGTGGATGGAAGGAAAAAGATCACCCCACCGGCAAGTGAGAAAAGCATGAGTCCGAGCGATTCCAGTGTCAGCCAATATAAGTGAAGGGATGGTCGACCCCAGGAGTCCAATGTTAAGGAATGGCCTCAGCCGCCGTTCTGTCCATGCCCTCTGATACGTTTCACTCTGCCCACCAGAGCTTGGTCACAGATCACTGTGGGTGGGGTGAAACGCGTCATATGGCATGGCCAGAATGGTGGCTGAGGCCATTCTTTAACATTCCTTAACATTAGACTCCTGGGGTCGGTTGAGCAGCGTCCATCCCTTCACTTGTATAGGTTCTCTTTGATGAGACATCAGGGGTCTTTTAGACCCCTGATGTCTCATCTGTCCTCCACTGTAGCTAATGGAGCACAGAGTGTGCTACATTAGCTTCTTTCTTGGCCGCTGTGACAGCAGAAACCGGAAGTGACGCTTTACTCAATGGGAGACCTGGGAAACATGGCGGGGAAAGAGGGGGAAGAAGACTGTACACAGAGTGTGGGCAAGGGATTGGGCACCTCCTTTGCACTTGCTTGGCAATAAAAACCTGCCAGGGGTTCTAAGCCTTCAATACTCTATCCACAAAGGTCTTGGCTATACGCCCTGTACATGGTAGGTTCATCAGGTTCTCCTCCCGGTGTCTCTTCTTTCTCATTCCTGCATTTACTTATGGCAGGTGTTACCGGGCGATTACGCAGGCAGAGCTGCTTGCGGTTTCTCAATGTCATGCCAGTTTGTCTTCTCCAAGTCATGATTAGGCACGCAAGGACTGAGTCATCGCCATTTCAGCTTGCCAATAAAACCTGATCGCATTTTACGTCATTTGTTTTGCCTTCTGGGTTGACAGTTTTTCCTAAGAAGATGATATTGACCAAATTAATTCCCCGATATTAGACATTAATTAAAAAGGACAACGCAGAATGACAGCTCTCTGACACATCCGATACGACCCGGCAGAGCGGTAAAAATATTGGCATGTAAATATTTCTTACCCACATTATTGTGTCCTTAAAAGATCCTGCAGCCTGCTTACATTTGAAATATGATAGTGAGAAGTGCAGGGACAAGGCTATCTAGAGCAGGGGTCTCCAAACTTTCTAAACAAAGGGCCAGTTTACTATCCTTCAGATTTTAGGGGGGGCCAGACTGTGGACCCATCCTTGGTGGCATTGGAAGGAATTGTGTCCCATCATTGGTGTCATTAGGAGGAATTGCGCCCCATCATTGGTGTCATTGGGAGGAATAGTGCCCCATTGTTGGTGTCATTGGGAGGAATTGTGCCCCGTCGTTGGTGTCATTGGGAGGAATTGTGCCCCATCATTGGTGTCATTGGGAGGAATTGTGCCCCATTGTTGGTGTTATTGTGATGAATTGTGCCCAATAATTGGTGTCATTAGGAGGAATTGTGCCCCATCATTGGTGTCATTAGGAGGAATTGTGCCCCATTGTTGGTGTCATTGGGAGGAATTGTGCCCCATTGTTGGTGTCATTGAGAGGAATTGTGCCCCATTGTTGGTGTTATTGTGAGGAATTGTGCCCAATAATTGGTGTCATTAGGAGGAATTGTGCCCCATTGTTGGTGTTATTGTGAGGAATTGTGCCCAATAATTGGTGTCATTAGGAGGAATTGTGCCCCATTGTTGGTGTCATTGGGAGAAATTGTGCCCCATTGTTGGTGTCATTGAGAGGAATTGTGCCCCATTGTTGGTGTTATTGTGAGGAATTGTGCCCAATAATTGGTGTCATTAGGAGGAATTGTGCCCCATCATTGGTGTCATTAGGAGGAATTGTTTCCCATTGTTGGTGTCATTTGGAGGAATTGTGCTCCAGCATCGGTGTGATTGGGAGGAATAGTGCCCTGTTCTTGGTGTCATTGGGAGGAATAAAGCCCCATTGTTGGTGTTATTGTGAGGAATTGTGCCCCATCATTGGTGTCATTGGGCCCCATTGTTAGTGTCATTGTGAGAAATTGTTCCCCTTTGTTGGCATCACTGGGAGGAATTGTGCCCCCTTCATTGGTATCAGTGGATGAAATAGAGCTCCAAGGGACAGATAAAAGCAAGCAAAGGGCCACATCTGGCCCCTGGGCCACAGTTTGGAGATGTCTGATCTAGATCCCAGGGCGAACATGCCATATTGCAATATTGCACCCCCTCCCCAAAGATGTATGAGCATTATGTATCAAAAAAAAAAAATCCCCCCACCCCACCCTAAAAAAAATTGGGCACTAATCTGCATGCTTACCCCTTAAAGTGTTACTAAACCCCGGAACCTGCATTCACACTATCTGGTCCCCCCTACCCTCTTATATTGCATTGGTGGTCAGTGGAAACATGCCCACACATCAATGTTTAGTGGAAAATGGGCCTCCCTTACATTGGCGCTCAGCAAAGAAGGAACTCTTTGTCTAATGAGAAGAACCTCTTACATTGGTGGACAGTAGAAGAATGTCCTTTTGAATTAGTGAAAAATGGAGAAGCACTCCCCCAACACTGATGATTAATGGAAAAGTGCCCACACATCAATGGTTAGTGGAGAAGAGCCTCCCTTACATCAGTGGTAAACTGAGAAGGACCTTTTAGGATCATTGGAACAAGATACCCTCTACATCTGTGGACAGTTGAAGAATGTCCTTTACATTAGTGATCATTGTAGAAGCTCAAACCAACATTGGTGGTCAGTGGAAAGACACGAACACACACTTATCAAGGCTCAGTGGAAAAGGGCCTCCCTTACATTGGTGGTCAGAAGGGCCCCTCATATTTAAAGTCCATGTAACAAGGCACAGCTAGAGGAAAAATGTCTTTTACATTAGGGAATAGTAAAGGAACCCCTAGAATCTTCAGTAAAGGAACCCTAGTTGAGAAAGGCTGGCCTAGAGTGTACTCAAGATTGAGGGGCTCCCTTGGCACAAAGAAATACATTTTCAAGATAAAAATAAGGTTCTTAGTCTTTTTCTTGCCAACAGGTGTGATTTGAATACTGATGTGTTTTATAACCATGAGTTTAAAACAATGAAATAGAAAGACTCCACAAAATCTCAAAATTTTACCTATAATGGTAACATTATTTTTTTTTAAATATTCCCTAACAGGCATTGTTTGTAAGAGCATTGCATGGTGTCACCTTATGCCCTGTCTATAAATAGGTGCGGGTGTTGGAGACTGTGTGTAAATTGGCAGTTGGTCATCAAAGAACGGCTGGCAGCCGTGTGTGCCAGTGTGTTATTGGCTCTTATCGACTCAGCCAATCCAGCAGGTTCCAATGAGAGCCTTATAAAATGGTCACCAAGGTTTATGTAAGCTTAATTGAAAGACAATTTTAAATACAGACAGTGTTGACTGATGTATTAGGTGTGTTCTGCAGAGTGGAACGAACACGCTCTGTTGTGGCCAGATTGAAGTATTTGTCTGCCCTTGTGGCCCTCCACTGTCAACTGCTATCCTGTAGCTGTTGGACAATGTACAAAAAAACAAGGCAGTTCATGGAATGGGTCATATGACTTGCTATCAATTGTTGGGCTTTATTTATAGTGAAAATTAAAATCATGGTGGGTGAGCTCTTGCCATAAAGTCCCTGGGACCTCTATATATTTCATTGGGCATTTCAGTATAAAATCGTAAATAAAAGACACCAACACAGTTTAAAGCCCATTGTTCATGTTTTATTTAATATTTACCTTTCCCAGTTCTACTGATGTCCAAATATATCCAGACGAAGTGGATTGAGTGTGGTTGGCCATCAGGCTCCGGACATGAAAAAATGTACCGGGGGGGAAATCTCTGGATTAAAAGGTGAATATTTCTGTAAAACACATTTGGTTGTATCTTTTGATGGGCTATTCATTTTGGTTGTTTTATTTTTTGTAGGAGTTCTGCATTAATCCACCCCTTGAACTGATTTAACACTCAATCTGCCCTAACACTTCAACAGGTCAACTGAGGATAATTCCTTTTTTTCCAGTGGATAGAGTTGGAGAGGGATCAGAACACAGGTCATGTATTTATTGCTGTCCTTGTCCCCCATTAGGGAGATTAATTCTCTATATCTGTCCTGTTTTTTGTTATTGAAAGTGAAAAGAAATTACACACAGATTTGGATGGAGGTTCTATGTCCTATACTGTATGCCCATATCCTAGATTGTACATATAAAACGTCAGAAAAAACTGTAGCCATTGACTTTTTAGGGTCTATAGTAAATGACACAGGAAAGTTTCTTTATATAAAATCAAATAATTTATTAAATATACACTATATGATCAAACGTTTGTGGACACCTGATAATCTCACATATTGCAGTATATGGTTAAAATTATGTGACACCACCTCCTAATTATTGAGTGCAGGCGTTTCCAAGGAAGGTTCTTGTTACAGCATATAAAGAAAAATTGAACAACTGTGTACTTCCAACCTTGTAGTGACAGTTTTATGACGTGACTGTGCCCAAACGTCAGGTCCAAAATGATATGGTTTGATGAGCTTGTTGTGGAGGAACATGAGTTACCTTCACAGAGCCTTGACCTCAACCCTATTGAAAATCTTTGGGATATACCCAAATTCCTATTGTGTGCCAGACCTTCTCGTTCAACACCAGTACTAGACCTCACAAGTGCTCTTTTTAAATGGGACAAATTCCCACAGACACGCTTTCAAGTGGAACTTGTTATAATGTGAGTATGTCTTCATTTAAATTAATCTATCTTTAAAAATAAAATGTTTAACCACTTTAACCCACACACCTGTATGCCCCTTATGAGCAGCAGTATGTTACATAGTTACATAATTAGTCTGACTGAAAAAAGACAAACGTCCATCCAGTTCAACCAAAAAAATAAAGAAAAAGTTATATTCCTATACCCACAATTGATCCAGAGGAAAGCAAAAATCCCAGCAAAGCATGATCCAATTTCCCTTATCCCCCGAGAGGCAATCGGATATTCCCTGGATCAACTTTACCTTTAAATGTTATATCCAGTTATATTCTGTGTATCTAAGAAACAATCCAGGACTTTTTTAAAGCAATCCACTGAGCTGGCCAAAACCAACTCTTGAGGGAGTCTATTCCACATTTTCACAGCTCTTACTGTGAAGAAACCTTTCCGTGTTTGGAGATTAAATTTCTTTTCCTCCAGATGTAAAGAGTGCCCCCTTGTCCTCTGAGATGACCTCAGGGGGAATAACTCTACACCGAGTTCACTATATGAACCACTGATGTATTATACATGGAGATCATATCCCCCCTTATGTATTATACATGGTGATCATATCCCCCCCTTATGTATTATACATGGAGATCATATCCCCCCTTATGTATTATACATGGAGATCATATCCCCCCTTATATATTATACATGGAGATCATATCCCCCTTATGTATTATACATGTTGATCATATCCCCCCTTATGTATTATACATGGAGATCATATCCCCCCTTATGTATTATACATGGAGATCATATCCCCCCTTATGTATTATACATGGAGATCATATCCCCCCTTATG
The DNA here is from genome assembly GCF_062004578.1 of Staurois parvus. Lineage (NCBI taxonomy): Eukaryota > Metazoa > Chordata > Amphibia > Anura > Ranidae > Staurois > Staurois parvus. The sequence continues at coordinate 5,898,907 of NW_028318146.1, read as the reverse complement.
TATTATACATGGTGATCATATCCCCCCTTATGTATTATACATGGAGATCATACCCCCCCCCTTATGTATTATACATGGAGATCATATCCCCCTTATGTATTATACATGGTGATCATATCCCCCCTTATGTATTATACATGGAGATCATACCCCCCCCCCCCCTTATGTATTATACATGGAGATCATATCCCCCTTATGTATTATACATGGAGATCATATCCCCCCTTATGTATTATACATGAAGTACATATCCTCCCTTATGTATTATACATGGAGATCATATCCCCCTTATGTTTTATACATGGAGATCATATCCCCCCTTATGTATTATACATGGAGATCATATCCCCCCTTATGTATTATACATGGAGATCATATCCCCCTTATGTATTATACATGGAGATCATATCCCCCTTATGTATTATACATGGAGATCATATCCCCCTTATGTATTATACATGGAGATCATATCCCCCTTATGTATTATACATGGAGATCATATCCCCCCTTATGTATTATACATGGAGATCATATCCCCCTTATGTATTATACATGGAGATCATATCCCCCCTTATGTATTATACATGGTGATCATACCCCCCCTTATGTATTATACATGGAGATCATATCCTCCTTATGTATTATACATGGTGATCATATCCCCCCCTTATGTATTATACATGGAGATCATATCCCCCCTTATGTATTATACATGGAGATCATATCCCCCTTATGTATTATACATGGAGATCATATTCCCCCTTATGTATTATACATGGAGATCATATCCCCCTTATGTATTATACATGGAGATCATATCCCCCTTATGTATTATACATGGAGATCATATCCCCCCTTATGTATTATACATGGAGATCATATCCCCCTTATGTATTATACATGGAGATCATATCCCCCCTTATGTATTATACATGGTGATCATATCCCCCCTTATGTAGTATACATGGAGATCATATCCCCCCTTATGTATTATACATGGAGATCATATCCCCCCTTATGTATTATACATGGAGATCATATCCCCCCTTATGTATTATACATGGAGATCATATCCCCCCTTATGTATTACACATGGTGATCATATCCCCCCTTATGTATTATACATGGAGATCATATCCCCCTTATGTATTATACATGGAGATCATATCCCCCCTTATGTATTATACATGGAGATCATATCCCCCCTTATGTATTATACATGGAGATCATATCCCCCCTTATGTATTATACATGTTGATCATATCCCACCTTAATCTCCTCTTCTCAAGAGAGAATACATTCAGTTCCTCTAATCTTTCCTCATAGCTGAGCTCCTCCATGCCTCTTATCAGTTTGGTTTCCCTTCTCTGTTCTTTCTCCAGTTCCCCAATGTTCTTTTTGTGAATTGGTGCCCAAAACTGAACTGCATATTCCAGATGAGGTCTTACTAATGATTTGTACCGGGGGAATGATATTTCTCTCTCTGGAGTCTATACCTCTTTTACAAGAGAGGATTTTGCTTGCTTTAGATGTTCATGCAAAACAATATATATATATATATATATTCTTTATGATCTCTGGGTAAATCCACTCAAAAAGAAGGTATACCAACAGTTTGAGGTGTTTGACCAGAACTTAGTGTGTGTAGTCTAAATAATCAGCAATAAAAAAAAGTACATCAGGCAAGTCCTTTCCTGTTTGGCTAAGGGACAGGAAGTGAAGGGAGATCTCCCCAATGGGGCATAGATGACAAAAAAAACCTCACAAGGGTTCTCCCTCTTGCATTACCCTAAATAGAAAAAGGTTTTGCCTTTAGTTCTACTTTGAGAATCTGGTATCACTGTACATAGGTGTCCATTTATGACACAGAGAATAGCTGCGATTCAGAGGATCGCAACTATTCTCTGGTCATTCACAGTTTATGACACTCAGGAGATCAGCGGAGAACATGTTCAGCCCTTCACTGGAGATCTGTGTTCTCCCTCCAGATTCTCCAGCCCAGAACTGGAGAATCGGAGGGACCGCAAACTAAACAGCAATAATTTACCTCTGTTTAGTAAACTGATCTTTTACTGTAATCTCGCGAGATTATAGTAAAATCAGCCGTTTTCCAGCGTTTGGAGACCGTTCTCTATCGTTTGGAGACCGTTCTCTCTTCAATCAGAGAACTGCTTCATAAAAGGCATTCACAGGAGAACTGAACAGCGATCTATTACCGCTGGTTCATAAACGGACACCTTAGTTTATAGTTCTAACACTTAAAATGACCAGTCTGACACCAAAGGATTGCAAGGCAGGCAGAAACAGAGCCTCCTCTCATCATTGGAGTCCCATATCTTGCCTTGGTGGACTGACCAAATACCGAGTGGATGCACCCCGATTTTATTTCAGTTCACTGAGTTTTACTTTGAAGTTCACAAAAATTTTTCAAAAAGCCATCATGTGGTGGGGCAATAGACATACAGTATTTTGTATTTAAATACATCTCCGTGGCAGAGAGAGGCCTATTTAGCAGCTGTTGCTGGTTTACAACAATCCTCCTGGCCTTTTTTTAAGAGCGATGAGTTGACTGTACACAATTCTCAATAAATATTTGTCTCTGTCTCTCTGTGTATTTGCCAGGTGTGGGCCTCGGGTTGGCATTTCACAATATAAATAAATAGATTTTATGATCCCGGTACAGAATTTGTCATTCAACCCGTGGGCTTTCAGCATCAAAGTGATGTATATGATCAAAGGAACTGCATACAGGATCTTAAAGTAGGTAGACTTTAAGGACATGACATTGCATATTTATATATGTATGTATATACAGTGTATGAGGAAGCCTCTGAAATAAAACTTTTGAAGTGAGCTGCAACCTTTCATTTGGACCGCAACGAGACACACATGTTGATTCTGCCAGATATATATATATATATATATATATATATATATATATATATATATATATATATATATATATATATTATACATACAGCATACAGTTGTGCTCAAAAATTTGCATACCCTAGCACAGGGGTGGGCAAACTTTTTGACTTGAGGGCCGCAATGGGTTCATATATTGGACCCGGGGGCCGGACCAAGAGTAGATGAATGATGTGTATGTGTCATCCATAGTAAGTATAGTAATATTCCCCCATAGTAAGCATAGCAATTAATCCCCCATATAGTAATTCATCCCCCATAGTAATTCATCCCCCCTATAGTAATTCATCCCCCATATAGTAATTCATCCCCCATAATAATTCATCCCCCATATAGTAATTCATCCCCCATAGTAATTCATCCCCCATATAGTAATTAATTCCCCATAGTAATTCATCACCCATAGTAATTCATCCCCCATAGTAATTCATCCCCCATATAGTAATTCATCCCCCATAGTAATTCATCCCCCATAGTAATTCATCCCCCATATAGTAATTCATCCCCCATATAGTAATTCATCCCCCATAGTAATTCATCCCCCCTATAGTAATTCATCCCCCATAGTAATTCATCCCTCATAGTAATTTATCCCCCATATAGTAATTCATTCCCCATAGTAATTCATCCCCCATAGTAATTCATCCCCCCTATAGTAATTCATCCCCCATAGTACTTCATCCCCCCTATAGTAATTCATCCCCCATAGTAATTCTTCCCTCATAGTAATTTATCCCCCATATAGTAATTCATCCCCCATATAGTAATTCATTCCCCATATTAAGTCCCCAAGTCCCCCCTGTGTCAATTCACTTACCTTTGCTCCGCGCGTTCCTCTCGCCGTGTTCCCGCGCCGTTCCGGTGTAGCATGAAAATCTGTCTCCTATGAGGATCTGTCCCCCTCGACGTATCTGCGCATGTGCCAGTTTCAGGCATTAGCAGCCGATCGGCGATCTCCGGCACATGCGCAGATACGTCGAGGGGGACAGATCCTCATAGGAGACAGATTTTCATGCCACACGGCGGACTGTGAGAGGAGCCTAGCGGGAGCCTAGCTCCGCGGGCCGGATTAAAAGGTCCGCCGGGCCGTATACGGCCCGCAGGCCGTAGTTTGCCCATTGCTGCCCTAGCAGATATCGTGAAATGTTGGCATTGATATTGAAAATGTGACCTGTTCATGCCAAAAAAACATTTACTTAAGGATAGTGATCATATGAAGCCATTTATTATCACATAGTTGCTTGACTCCTCTTTAAATCATATTAATAACACAAATGGCCCTGATTAAAAGTTTACATCCCCTGGACTGTTTGGCCTTGGTACAGACACACAAGGTGACACACACAGGTTAAAATGGCAATTACAGGTTAATTCTCCACATCTGTGTCCTTTTTAGTGTCTGTATATAAATAGTCAATGAGTTTGTTAACTCTCACGTGGATGCACTGATCAGGCTAGATACTGAGCCATGGGGAGCAGAAAAGAACCATCAAAAGACCTGTGTAACAAAGGAATGGAACTTTATAGATGGAAAAGGACATACAGTAAAAAGATATCTAAAGCCTTAAATATGCCAGTCAGTACTGTGCAATCACTTATTAAGAAGTGGAAAGTTCTCTTGATACCAAGCCAAGGTCAAGTAGACCAAGAAAGTTTTCAGCCAGAACTGCTAGAAGAATTGTTCAGGGAAAAGACAGTGTGGATGTTTTGAAGGAGCACAATACGATGACACTTGAACAAAAATTAGCTGCATGGTTGAGCTGCCAGAAAGAAGCCTTTAGTGCGCCAATGCCACAAAAAAGCTTGGTTACAATATGCCCGACAACACCTTGACTTGCCTCGCTGGGCTTTTATATATAAATATATAGTATATGCAAAAAGTGTACTGCACACCCAAATCTCACTACATTGGTGCCATCAACAGGCATCTGTCCACAAGCCCATTGTTTAACCGCTTCCCGTCCGCCCTATAGCAGAAGTACTGCTACAGGGTGGCACAGGTATGCAAAACCATGTATATATACACGTAATTTTGCATTTCCTGGTAGGGGACATGCACGAGGCACGTGCTTGCCCTACCCGTGCCACAATTCGCGGCCGCGGCTGTCAATCACTAGATCCTGGCCGGTGATCACTTGCACAGCCATGCAAAGCAGTGTGCTTACAGTGAAGCACACCCACACAGCCCAGTATGAAAAACAGCACACAGTTAACCCTTTGATTGCCCCACATGTTAACCCCTTCCTGCTCAGTGCCATTAGTACAGTGTCAGTGCTTTTTATTAGCACTGATCACTGTATTAGTGTCACTGGGGATGTCAGTGACACCAAGTCAGTTCCCCCCCAGTGTCAGAATGCCTGCCATAGTCCTGCAGTCCTGCTATAAATTGCTGATCACTGCCATTACTAGTAAACATTATTTTAAAAAAAATCCCAGTATATATACCGCCATTTGTAAATTCTATAACATTTATGTAAAGCAATTAATTTTTATGTATTGCAAAATTTTTTTAGCAAAGACATGTAGCAGAATATATTTTGGCCTTAATTTATGAAAAAATTTGATTTTTTACATTTTTTATTGGACATGTTTAAGTAAAAAAATATTGTTTTTTTCTCAAAATTGTCGGTCTTTTTTTTTATAGCAGAAAAAAATGCACAGGCTATCAAATACCACCGAAGGCAGGGGCGGACTGACAACTCATGGGGCCCCCGGGCAATAGGGGATCATTGGGCCCCTGTGTCCTTGCCTAAACTCAAAAAAGCCTATGAAAAAGGTACCAGGGGCATCTCATGGGGCCCCCTACTGACCCAGGGCCCTCGGGCAGTGCCCGAGTTTACAAATGGTCAGTCCACCCCTGACCGAAAGAAAGCTCAATTCGTGGGAAAAAAAGAACGCAAATTTCATTTGTGTGCAGCGTTGCATGACCGCGCAATTGTTAGGAAGGGGGGTAAATCCTCTGGAGGGCAAGTGGTTAAGAGCGGACTAACTATTTATACTCTGTAAAATCAGATTATTTTGCTCCCACACCATCTATTATTGCGTTTTTAGATCTGAAATGGACTGGTTTATTGGCAGGATTTCCACTATGCAATCTCATAATCTGATTGACCGATAGTTGGAAGATATAATCATAAATTATCAATCACATCACTGTTTCTACTATGCAATCTCATAATCTGGTCAATCTGATAAATTGGTAGATTTCTTTTCCAATCTCTCCCAATAGGAATAATTGATTTATAGGTGACAACCTATTCAATATACTGCACATGGGGATTTGGATTTCAATTGATAGTTGGAAGATATGATTATACATTACATTGTTGAGGTATTTCTGTATCCACCATGCAATTTCATAGTCTGATCAATCTAGTTGGAGGATACAGTTGTAAATTATCGATCATATCCCTGCATCTACCATGCTATCCTATAATCTGATTGATTGAAATGCAATCAAATTCACAAGCAAAAGCATCTTGGTGCTGTTGTCACAATTGATAATTTTCAGTCTTGGCCAATCCACTCAGTTTGACGGAATCTGATTTAAACAAAGTCAGAATAAATCGAAAGAGCGGTAATTCGATTGCTTGCCGATTCAGTTACTTTGATTGAATTGCACATCGACTGGATAATAAAAACAAAGGAATTCTGCATTCTGGAAGTTTGTTCCTGACTGCATAGGGACCTAAACATGAGTACCACTTGATGCAGTGGTTAGCCCCATCCAGCAACAGCATATTTTACCCTGCCATTGATTTTTGGAAGGCTGCAGACAGCGGGGCTGAATAGGACGCTTGTATCTCCTGGCCGCACTAAAACGCCAGGATTGCACGCACACAGGCAATGTACAAGGGGTCTTAAGGCCAAGTGTGTATCGACCCACATGGAAGAAAAATATATTTTATATATATATTTTAAAAATATTCTTCCCAAATGTATTGACATATATTTGAAATACTACAATTTTGGCCGTATTCAATATATTTCCATATATATATATATATATATATATATATATATATATATATATATAATATTTTTCATATATTTTGTACTAAAAATGCATTTCAACATACAGTGTATATATATATATACACACACTGTATGTTTAAATGCATTTTTAGTACAAAATATATGAAAAATATTTTTAAAAATACATATACTGTATGTCTTTCAAAATACATTTAATCTACATTTTTGGAATGCATCTACAAATATATGTTAAAATGACTTCTTTATATGTTAAAAAAATCTGAAGAATATATTTTAAAAAAAATATTTTTCATATATTTTGTATTATATAAAAAACGTATTTCAACATGCAGTATATTTATGGTAAATATATTTAAATATATTTAGAAATATATTGAATACGGCCAAAATTGTAGGATTTCAAATATATGTCAATATATTTGGGAAGAATATTTTTAAAATATATTTTTCTTCCATGTGGGGATGGACACAATTATCCAACAAATCCTCCTCCTCTCATTGTTCCTTCTATCACATTTTGCAGATTTTGATCTTCTGATTTGAACATTTGGTTTCCAGATGACAGGTGTGAATAGAGACTGCAGGGAATGTCTCCATCAGATAACTTTGTGATTGAGGCAATAAAGTGACTAAGTGCTATGAAAATAATGAACTGAACTTTAACCATCCCCGAGTCCACAGCAGTAAACACTTCCTGTTCTCCTGCTGGCTGCAATTGAAATTGGGCTCACTGACAACAAAGTCATTGTCTGCTTTATTGACATTAAAGTAAGTCTAAACCCAATTACTAAAATCTAATATAAACTTTAACATGTTAATGTCATTTTAAAAGTTGACTTTTGTAATTTGCAATGTTATTTTTCAAAAGAACACAGATGTTGCAGTTAGGGGGATAAGACAAACCATTTACCACTGACATAGGTGCTTACAATGATCAGCTTTTATTTATTTGCAGTATGTTAAACCTTTATCCCAAAAAGAAACAAAAAAAGTGTTGTACGTGATTATAAAGTGTGGGCTGGAGTTTGGCTTCAATTTGTTAGTGTTTTTAAATCTCCTAGTCCATCTAACACTCCTCTCCCCCAGATTAACAATGCTGCGGTCTAAAGGTGCCCCCTGTGTTCCTTCATCCAGAGTGGTGACACTTTAATACAGGAGATATGTTACTGGCCAGACCACCAGAGAAAAAAAAGCCGAAAAAAGAAAATGAGTGCAGCCACCACATCTAAGAACTGGTAAGCTACAATATATTAAAGGTTTGGTTTTGGGCTTAATATTGTTTTAAGTGGGCTTTAGTCCTTATGTGGGTTCAGAGGTGTCAGCCCTGTCCTGTGTCTCTTGCTAGACTGCTGAACCACTCCCACTCTCAGATCCCTACAACATAAAGGATAATTATTCTGTAGTTATTATTATACAGGATTTGTATAGCGCCAATGGTTTGCTCAGCGCTTTACATTATAATGGGAGACAATACAGTAACAATACAGTTCAATACAAGAGGGAGTTGAGGGCCTGCTCCTTAGAGCTTACAATCTAGGAGGGAGGGGTGAGTGGTACAATAGGTAAAACTGTGGGGGATGGAGTGGTTAGAAGCGTAGAGGATACCAGTATTAGCAGACGGCGGGATAGGCTTCCCTGAAGAGATAGGTTTTCAATGATCGCCTAAATGTAAGTAGAGTGGGTGATAGTCTGATAGATTGGGGTAGGGAGTTCCAGGGGATGGGTGACACCCTGGAGAAGTCTTGGAGACGTAGTCCAAGATAAGAACTAGGAGGGCTAAATAGGCTCCTTGAGATAACATGGGAAGTGTGCACAGGACACAGGACAGCTCCAAATATTTCTCCACTTTTAAAGAGATAGAACAAAATGCTTCCAATGGTACATAGCAGATCAAAAGGAAGCAAATACTAAAAGTTGAATGTTAGTGTTTACATACACTTCAAATGCAACTGATTCAGTTTTTAATCTCAAAATTTATTTTCTACATACAATTCAAAATATTTATTGACAATCATTTTTGCTACATCTGAAACATATCCCCATTAAAAACCCATTTTTTTAATGTAAAAAAAAAAAATTTAAATTGTACAAATACAGAATAAACATTTAACCATCGGTAGATAAAACATGATTGATGTGAATTTTTCCAATAATACGAAGATACTTCATTACATGATTGTTTGTGTCCAGCTGAAACTTTTTTCCTAATTTTGGAAGGAGTGAACAAAGATTAGAACCCGTGCCGGGTATTTACTGCTATCTGGGGTCCATTAGAGAGATTTACCCTCACTGTCGTAGTGACAATGTTTTACCAGGTATGAAGTAAGGAGAACTTTGACTGCGGTAACACAGTTGCAAATCCAAATTTTCTTTCGAAGAGTAGGGGATGGCTGGAACCCGTCAGATTTTTATTTGCCTGTGTTCTTGTTGCACATTTTCCTTCACCTGTTTAGGGAAATATATGTGTGGAATAGAAGTGAGGGCAAATCTCTCTAACAGAGCCCCAAGACATTAAAACACGGAAGGAGCTATAATCTTTCGTACCTCTATTGAAAAACTATGAAAAATGTCTTTTGGCTTGACATACACTTTAACTTTTCTTGGTCATGTTTGCTATGTTTCCAGTTTATTTTGTGCCGTTACCCTGAAAATGTTCTTAGTATATAAATCCACAACTACAAAAAAAAAAAACTACAACATCGGCAAAATTAACTATTTTTTGTGGACCTTACTGCCAGCTACAAATGTATCCATTTGAAATTTGTTTTCCTGTGTTGGCACAGTTCGACCCAAGTGAGATCATATCCAGCTCCTAGATGAGCTCCTGGTGTACTAGAGAGGTTCCTTGGAGGGGGAAGCTGACATATAGATTATGAGCATGTCAAGTAGCTACTCAAGAATTTTTATCTTCGCGTTACACAACTTGTCTCTTAACCAAGTATAGGCACATCGCACGGTTACTGAAACAAAGCATTTGAGGGAACATTTCTTTCACAGAAAAGCAATTATGGTGGTTGACATTCCAGCAAAGAAAAAGCGAGAAGAACTTTACAAATGAAATCTATAAAACATTTAGAAAGGTATAGGAAGCTCCCCTCAACAAAAAGCCGGAAGGTGCCCCCAGCTAACAATTTAAACTTTATCTGCCTTATTCACAACAACGAAACAAACCATTGCTAAGGCATGACAATCCCCAACCCATAACCTCCAAGATATTAGCTGTGGAGTTTCTTGGGCTCTCCTAAATGGTAAAATACTTCTAAACTATAAGACACTATGGCCACATTTGAAAAAATATAGTTTCCATGGGTTGAAATCTTTCTCCCTGTGAACTTGGAATGCCAACTGCTTGACCTTTAAGAACAGTCCACTATACCTGGAGACAAGGTGCCATGATCCCCAGCCGCCATGCCTTCACCCTTTTTTCCTCTCTACTTAATGCTCTTCACTCCTGTTCTTCTGACTTTTACTGACTCCTGCCATTTCCATTGTTTCTTCTGAGCCGACATTGCAAGTAGATACGTACATATTTGGCTGTAGACATATTTCTTCTGCTGCTCCCCCAATATATCAGCATGCTTGCTCGCTTGTACATAAAGATTACCCCCTCTGCAGAAGTTGGGTCAAACTTATGTAGCTTGTGAATACAGATGTATGGGAGTTGTTTCTCACTTTCTACTCGGTTATCCTTTAAAGAATATGTAAACCCAATATTTCCTATTCCTGATATGTGCCTGCTATACCATGTACTTGTAAGGAAAAGTGTCGAGGAGAGGTTTATACTGTAAAGTTGTATAAGTATGGTTAAGGGGGCCATGGATTTATGATGACGGTCAATTGAGCAGCCACCGACAACATTCCCTTGAACATTCTGGACCACGCTTGGACCATGTGGGCATGCACAAACTACATGTTTGAGCTTCATTTCAACCCATTCAATTGTTCTTTCCCTCAAGATCATCTGACCTGCTGCCATAGGATGTCATTACCCTTTTAAATTGATTTGGAAAAAAAAAAAAAAAAAATCCTAAACTCATGGCTAGCTTTACAATCAGTAGTGGCACATGCCCCTATCTCATTTTACAAATGAGAACCATCCCAATATGAAATGGAGCTTTCATATCTGCATCTTAGCAGGCATACATAAATCATAAGGCTCCATGCACATCAGCTTAAAAAAATACTGAACACTCCTAGTAGAAAAAAACACTCAAAATTAGCATTTTTTTCTGCCATTTTTTAAGCTAGTGTACATGGAGCCTAAATTTGTTTTACACAAAAACAGTACATAACAGTAAATGCTTCCCTTTAGAATCATGATAAAAATCAGTCTATAAAGTTGCACTGAATATGAGGATACAGTGATCTTCACCAATTACCAAAATACAAAAAATAACATACTACAACTGTCAAAAAGTGAATATAAGATCAATAATTATACAATACAATTCACATTTTTCTGTACGAGAACTATCTATTCAAATGAAACAGTAGTTTTAAAATACCTTCCCCTAAAAAAAACAAAAAAATACAAAATATGAAAACTTCATCCGACACCGTGTCAGAAAGGCTTCTTTTTTTTTTTAACCAAATTGAAGCATTTTTCTTCCTTTTAATTACGTCTCCTCCGGTGATGAGAAATCCCAGCACACACTTTACTGGTTTCAAACAATATGAAAGAACTGCCATTGTAACAGACATAAATAAAAATAATAAAGTTGAGAGGCACATCAGGAATTCATTGATTTTGTAAAAAAAAAAAAAAGTCTGTGACAGCTAGTTTTTGTATTTCCTGCTCTTGGAAATTAAAATCTGTTTATGAGCAGGTGAGGTCTTTAATGCTGGCCATAGACCGCTTAAACTTAGGCCAATTCCTGCAGAATTGCCTGAAATGCGGGCCTTGGGTGGCCCTGCAAGCACCATCTGACTCAACAAAAGTCTGTTTAAAAATTGACTGAGCAGGTTGGATAATTATCAGCCAAGAGTGGAGATTCCCATGTCCACACTGCTTACGTAAGCCATGTATGGCAAGTTTAGGCAGGCATAGCCTATGAGATGCCAGACTTACACTGCCACTCCACTACAGGCTGGGGAAAAGGGAGAACTCAATGCCTTGGCACTAATCATGTGACCGCCTACTGGGGGAAAACACAGGTTTCCTTATTTACAGCACCAGTCTTTCAGCCACATTTTCTTACATTATATTTGTTGAGTACAGTATCAAAAAATTGTTTTTAAAATATTTGTGCGCTTTAAAGGGTCTGTTATATGGAAAATGGTAGATACTGGGAGGTTGAATCATCAACTGGCCCTTTAGCTATTGGAAAGGGGGGGTAAAATTACCCCACCAGGACTTTTTTTACATTTTTATATTTAGAGTGGGAAGTGGATAGATCCTTTGTCAGACCATTACTGCTGCCTGTATACCTGTTGAGAAGATTTTTCCCCACGTCCTGTCCCAGTGACACCAAGGTCCTTCCTACATGCTGAACTTCCTATTCCCCTTCCATAGAGTCCATTCTTCAAATATGTGTGAAAAAACTACTAGGGAGACATGGATGTTGGCCACTACTGGACTCTCCAAAGGAATGCAAAGAATTGTTAGCCTGCTGTCTATAACGTCATAGGTGCAACAATGAATGTCATATATTGTACTGTGATTCAGTTCTACTGCTAGGGGGTAGTGATTATATTGCATAATGTCATGTTTTTTATACTAGAACTACATGGTTAGGATGTGATTACTTGTTTCTGTGCCCCTGTTTTCCAATAAAACAAGAAGGGTTCAGCCAGCGTCCAGCACCATCTTGGCTGGTAAATCAAATCTGCAGCAAGAATGCACTTCGGAGAAAAGGGAAGAAAGGAAGTTCTGCCTTTAACAATGCCCTAATGGTCACCCATACAGAAAGTTGGGGAAACTTCACCCGGGACACCAGCCCGAAAATACGTTCTAAATTTTCCACATTCTGACAAAAGCAAAAAAATATCAATTTTGAGAAGACTGACCCTTTGTAAATGTTTGTCATTTAAAGACATAGCTGCCTGCAATGCGTGGTACATGGTTGGAGGCAGGGGCGGACTGACAACTCATGGGGCCCCCGGGCAATAGGGGATCATGGGGCCCCTGTGTCCTCGCCCACACTCAAACCACACCATAAAAAGCCTCTGAAAGGTACCAGGGGTATCTCATGGGGCCCCCTACTGACCCTGGGCCCTAGGGCAGTGCCCGAGTGCTCAAATGGTCAGTGCGCCCCTGGTTGGAGGGTATATGTAAATAGTGTTAATAGACTGAGGTAAAAATAATTTTATATAGGAGAATTAAAGTAGAACTACAGGCAACACAGAATACTCATAATAAATATGTAAAGTGAATAACTGTGTACAGGCTTATCAGATCAGGAAATTCTGATGCCATTGTAACCATGTGCCATAAATCCAGGCAGTCTTTGTTGCCTGTGACCACCAATCAGATGCTCCCTGTTATTTTCATTGAAGTGGCAGAAGGAAAGGGAGATTGAGGGGTTATAGGCAACCCACTACTTATACACTTTTCTTTTCAGACACTTATAAGGCCCAGCAGTGTCAGCATATCACCTGGCATTTTTCAATAAAAAGTACGAACATTTAAACTGCATCTAAAGCCAAAAGTTCCAAAGGAGTTAGAAACCTCTGTCAGGTTTTTATTGGTATTTGTGCCTCTACTAGGGAGATTCACTCTCTATAATTGTCTTTGTGGCCATTGTCATCCAGCCTAAAAAACTGAGTAAAGATCCGAAATTTTGAGTTGTCATAAAGCTGATATCTTCCAAAGGAGACAACGGCCCAAGAAAGGAGTTCCTTCACTTCAAAGAAATTTTCCTTCACTTCCTGTTGAGTCTATGGGACAGGAAGTGAAGAGAAAAAAAAGCAGACGGGGTTTGCAGCCCCCCTTATTTATCCAACACTAAATGAAATTTGCATATATATATAAATAAAAATATATATATAAACGTTAAGAGTGACACCTTTCCAAACTCTTTCCCACAACTGCCATATACAGGCAGTCCCCAGGTTATGAACAAGATAGGTTCTGTAGGTTTGTTCTTCCGTTGTATGTAAGTTGGAACAGGTACATTTTTTAAGTGTAACTTCAGCCAGAAAATTATTTTTAAGTTTTAGATAGCATAGGAAAGGGTTAACTGGCCATGCAGTGATGTGGGATGGCTGACAGGTCCGCCAGATAGTAGGTGGCAGCATGCGGTGAGCAGCAGGATTGCCAACCAGGGGTCTCTGGGACCACCGTAATGTCATGCTGCCTCCGTTCTTAAGTATGAGTCAGATGTAATTCGGATGTTTGTAGCCCAGGGACTGCCTGTACTGTGGACAAAACCAAAGCCACTTTATCACTCCCAGTCCCTTCCATGGTCTATAAACATGGACTTGATCAGCTAGAATAAAGACAGTGTATTGGTGCTTTTAGTAGCTCCTTGTGAATATTTAAGTGCATAAAACAGCTTCCTTCATTTGGTACAAGACATGTATTAAAGAGCAATGCCAACCAGAATGGAATTTGATATTCAGGAAAGTGGTAAATCCCTCACCAAGTCTTTGATGCAGTCTGAGATCCCAGTGAGGACACCTCATCCCCCCCAACATGGCTGTGATGGATTAAGGTCAGTTTTTCAGCAAAATTACTGTTGAGTGGAACAGAGTGCTTTATTCATTTCTATGTATGTCACATGGTCTGTAGAGGACAATATATGAATAACTTACAAGTAGGTGCCACAAATATCCTGAAAGGGAACCTGTTAGGATACTAATATGTTAGCTATTACTGTTAGAAGGGTGCATACTCTGCCATTGTCATCCTTATCCCTGCCTCACTATATGGCCAAAAGCTTGTGGACACTTGACCAACACACCTATGTTAGCTTCTTGGACATCTTAATCCTAAGCCATAAATATGAATAAAAAAGTTGACCCCTCTTTTCTCCTGAGCATCTATATCAGTCTTCACTCTTCTGCAAAGGCTTTTCACAAAGATCTGGAGTGTTTCCATAGGAACTTGTGCCTATTCAGCCAAGAGAGTATTTTGTAAGGTCAGGTACTTATGTTGGATGAGAAGACCTGGATCTCAAATGGAGTTCCAACTCATCCCAAAGGTGTTCAGTAGGCTTGGTTCCGAGATACTCACCAATCCATGTAATTATGCAGCTGTTTTTTTTTTCATACTGGAACAGAAAAGAAAGGGGTCTTCCTCAAACTGTTACCACAAGGGTGGAAGTCCACAATTGTCTTAAAGGTAATTGTATGCTGTAACATTACTAATACCGATCACTGAAAATATCTGAACTCAATCATTTGGAGGAGTGTCCCCATTCTTTTAGCCATATAGTAGGTGTGATGTTCAGGTGTCCACAAACCCTTGCCCCTATAGCATTGAACCAGTATGCATTTGGGACTTGGAAGTTCCCCTTTCATTGAGCTGCATACATGTTCTTGGCCAGAGAATCACTAAGTAGTAAAGAAAGGTTGGAAAATGGTGACCTAGGAGCCTTTGTCTGCCAAACCATATAAGCAAATGAGGTCCTCTTACTTCTATCTTCACAGGATGCCCAGAAACTTATCTATATCTGATCACTGTTTTGTCACTGGTGGAGGGAGATCTCCCGTCTTGAATTCCAGACAGAAGTGACCTTGTTTGGTAGCAACCTCTGCCCCACTCCATCAATAAAATAGAAAGTTGTTTTGGGTGGACATGCTCCTTAAACAAAGTTCCTGTTGCCATTACAAGTAATTGGATGTTCTTATTTCCAGTCCAAAAGTCTGCAGGCTGCTAGAATGATGCAGCGATATTTGGTAAGAAGGCCCCAAGTCACAGAAAAACTGTGTACATATACTATTTCCCAAGTAAGAGAAAAATAGCTCCATTGGCATTACGTCTTCTGTGTTCTCTCCAAAGTCTTCTGAGTTCACCACATAAATAAATTAGTTGCAGTTTTATATGGAGGCAATTCAACTGTCATTTTCCCTCCAACCGCGGGCGTTTTTCCCAAACTTGTAGACCAGCCGTCTCCCATCCACACGTTCTAAGATCTCTCTTTTGTAATAGTATCTGGTAAACGAATAAGAATGAATGTTAATGTGAGCAGTTTACTGTGTAACTCTGGGCAAAATCAAAAACAATTATATATATATATATATATATATATATATATATATATATATATATAGTATGATATTGTCTGGCACTAATATTAACACAGCAGTTTTTGTTGGTAAAAAGTCAGAAGACAAAGTAAACATGTTTATACTGGACATACTGTCAGGGAATCCCTGTGAGATGTCTGGTGCACAGATATGTGCATGAGCATGGTATTTTCCACAGTACTGTGACCAGGCCTGCGCAAGAATGTGCACTTGCTCACGCACACATATGCACGCACATGCACAATTCCTGTTAGAAGGCTATTTAAAGGATGCTCATGTCCATGTTCAGTGCTCTCTGATCCCCAGCTGTTCCCTGTTACTATCCTGTATGATTCCCTTGTTGTTGACCTGGCATGGTCCTGACCTAATTTCGGATTCTGCTCCTGACTTGTTGCCAGTTCCTAACCCGGCTCTGTTCCTGACTTCGGCTCTGCTCATGATTTGGTACCTCGCTGTCCGCCTGTTGATGACCCTGTCTCTGATCCTGGCTTCCTTTCCTGTTCGAATGCTTGCCTGCCTGCTGTACAAGCTCTGTGTACCGCTGAGTGTTCCTTCCTCAAGTCTGCTGAGAGATCTGACAAGCCACACATCCTGACCCTGCAGCACAAGCGGAGTACCCCCTTAAACTGGGCTAGACTATTGACCACAGCTGCTGTTCCTGACCCGACGGTCCAAAAGTCTCCTTGGGACCGCATCTCCTGCTGCAAGTTCTCCTATCAACATCTACTGGCACTTGTGTTCCTCCTGTCCCTCGGTACCTTCTGTTTCACTTCCAGTGGGGCCTGGGCGTGAGATACAAGAGAGGCCAACCTCATCATTTCAGTCTCCTATCAGGTATGTGACACGTGCTAATTCTAAGGCAACACAAGTTATAATGATGGCAGTGCAATCTCTGAAGGACAGCTCTGGAGATACTTGTGCTGAGACCCCATCTCATTTCCTGTTGTATCTTCTGGACACAGGGGTGGACTAACCATTTGGAAACTCGGGCACTGCCCAAGGGCCCGGGGTCAGTAGGGGGCCCCATGAGATGCCCCTGGTACTTTTTTCATAAGCTTTTTTGAGTTTGGGCAAGGACCCAGGGGCCCCATGATCCCCTATTGCCCGGGGGCCCCATGAGTTGTCAGTCCGGCCTGTCTGGACAGGAACTAAATAGAAATCTTTACAATGGATAATAGCATTAACCTGACCATCCATTCTCAACCTTTTTTAGCATGGAGGAACCCTTGAAATAACTTTTCAGTTTCAGGGAACCTCTGCTAATAATTACAATATCAGCTCATAGTGCATTAGCATGATGGTCAGTGTGAAGAATGCTTCTTACATTTGTGGTCAGTAGGAAGAATACCCCCTTTACAGATAGTTACAAAGATTATTGCTGATAATGGTATCTTACCTGAGAAATTTCTCATTGCTCAAGGATTCACTAGCAACCTCTGGAGGAACCCTAGAGTTCCACGGAACCCTGGTTGAAAAAGGCTGAACCCAACAAAGCTTTTTCTATTCCTGCCTTACTTAATAAAAAAAAGGTTTTGGATTTAGATTTGCTTTGCTTTAACTCCCTGTTATATACTGAACACAAAAATGTATCTTGGGTGGACTGTCCCTTAAAATGTGTCTATACCGTTGTATAGTGAGGGTAAGCTAATTGCCAAATTATATTTAACTTTAGAGAACCACTTATTATGTTCAGCATTTTCAAGTTCCTCCAATAATCTTCTCTCCAATGGTTCTTGTCTGTATGATTATTGGAAGCTTCCCCAAACCCATTTGCTTGACTACTATTTTCAACAGTCACGAAGGAGAGGAGCAAATAAAAGGATGGCATCAAGATGTAAGCTGTAACGAAAACAGGAAACATGCAACAAGATGACCATAAGAAGTTCCTCTTACCTCATGGCACGGCTGAGCTTCTCGTATGTCATACTGCTGTTGTTTTTCTTCTTCCCCCAGAGCTGCGCTACTGCCTCAGATTTAAGAAACCGAAACACCCCTTCTGAACGGTCTTCCCAACGTATCAGTCCAGGGTTCTTCTCTGGTGTGAGCAGAATGTCTCGGATGAACTCCCAAAGATGTGTTCCACGAGGGTCTGAAGAGAGAAGGACATTGTCAGTAAGATAAGACATTCACCAAGCCAAACCCATTAATGTGGTGTCAGTTCTTTAGAATAGGTTTGCAACACTTTGGTATCTTCACACTAAAGATAAAAGCTTCCTATATGCTGCATAGCTACTAACAGCACCAGGACTAGGTCATCTAGTGCCCAGGATAAAGATGCCAAACTGACAAAAGGGTTTCTGAATACAGGATCTTTGCAGGAGAAGGTGGGGGAGAAAGAACACGGCATAGCCTCCTGGCTCTCTCCTTGCCACTCTCAGAGCTGGGCTAAGTGGCGTAATGATGCCTCCGTCACTACTCCTGTCAGCCTTGAAAGAAAAGTAAGGCGCCCCCATCCCTAAAATAAATCATTGTGCCCAGGGCAACTGCCTCTCCCCCCCCCCTCCCACCCCTTGTCCCAGCCCTGGCTACTACTGATTAAAGACTGTGCCCATATTCTCCAAGACTGAGGTTTTTACTAAAGACAAATAGACTGTTCACTTTGCAAGAAAAGTTGCACTTTGCAAGGGAATTGGCAATGGCCCCAAAGCTTATAAAATGTGGAAAGGTTTCACTTTACACAGAATACCCAATCACGTGCAAGGAAGATAAAGAAAAAGAAATCTGAATTTTTTCTATAATCCAGTTGAGAGTTGAATCCAGTCATGTCTGAGGTTACATAATATGAAGGATGTTCAAGTCAAACCAGGACTTTTCATTTTACAGGTACAAAAAGAGATGCTAGTGTGGCGGTACTACACGGAGTAGTAAGTGGCAAGTGTGTCCTATTACTGATAGGTGGAGCACATGTCGCGAGCCAGTCCAGAGACCGTTAATCAAGATGGCAGACAACAGTGTTAGTGCATGCATGAACAGCGTGTGCTGATGAAGTTTCTTGTGAATGAAGGTGTAAAACCCACTCTTATCTACAGAAGACTTCAAGCACAGTACGGTGATGAGACGCTCAGCTGCAGTAAGACATTTGAATGGTATAAACGATTCAAGATGGCCCTATGTCTGTCAGTGATTGGTGGTTCCCACAGCAGTCATTCCTGTGAACATTCAGCACATGGAACCCCTGATCTTGATCCTGGATAATGCACTCATAACCTGTTGTGAAATTGCACAAAAAGACAAATCTTTCTGTGGGAAAGGAAAACAATGATGACAAAGTGAAGCCGGTTGTCCTAGGATGGTTCCGGCTTACTGACAAATCTTTCTATGCTGAAGCTTTCCAGGCATTAGTTATACACTGGGATAAGTGTATAAATGTAGCAGGGGAGTATGTTAAAAAAATACATGCAGTTTCCATTCCTTGAAATTTGCTCTATTACTCTTAGATTGTAAGCTCCAAGGAGCAGGGCCCTCCTAACCCTCTTGTATTGAACTGTATTGTTGCTGTATTGTCTCCCGTTATATTATAAAGTGCTGAGAAAACTGTTGGCGCTATATAAATCCTGTATAATAATAATACTATGTAAGCTCAAAAGTCCCAGTTTGACTTGAACGCCACTCGTACTTAAGCCCTGACGAAGGAGGAGTGCCTGACTCCCCAAAACGCACTGACTGTCTTATTTCATAGATTATGTAATTTAAAAAAAAAAACAGTTTAGACTTGGACTGCTGGTGTGGCATCTTTGCTGCTTCTTACAAATGTAAACTTTTACTCTTGTTTGTGCCCCGTGTGTCTATTTGCTGGGTGTCAGCAGAACAATAGATAGGAAGAAATCACACAGACAGCATTTAACACATGAAAACTAGTTCTTCTCAGTTCTGTACACAAAAAAGTGTCTACAATGAGGTTTATAAGTTTTTGAATGGTGTGGTCTAATCGCTTCGCCCACCCACCCACAGTGAAACATGAGACTGTCAGAACTGATGCTGATGATACACCTAGACAGACTGCTCAAGCCTTCTTCCTGTCTGCCTCCTCAATAATGATCAGGGGCGGACTGACCATTAGAGCACTCAGGCACTGCCCGGGGGCCCGGGGTCAGTAGGGGGCCCCATGAGATGCCCATGGTACCTTTCATTGGCTTTTTCATAGGCTTTTTTTGGGTGTGGGCGAGGACACAGGGACCCCATGATCCCCTATTGCCCGGGGGGCCCCATGAGTTGTCAGTCCGCCCCTGATAGTGATAAATGTATACAAAGGAAATGGAAATAAAGCAAAAAACTCAATCCAACCACCTATTAGGGATGGGTGACTTATATTACCCAACTTGGAATTTATCTAAATACAGCTGTACTAAGAACATTTCATATGCAAAAGTCACATTACATGAAATCAGCAAACAGAAGCATACCATTAACACAATAGGACAGGACTTCTGAGGAAATCAACTTCCCTCAATGAGTCAATATTTTGGTCACATACTTTTGATAGATAATCAGAGAATAAGAATAGGTGGTAAGTGGTTCAACCAGTTTACAGTAAAGAAGCCTTATCAGAAATTTATCTGTGTCAATTTTGTATGGTGTGATTTTCACGTAAACTACAAATGAGTCTACCCAAATTTGACATTCAGGGGTTTGATAGACGATATCTCTCTGGGACCTTGGTGAGATCTCCACAATGAGTTCCCCTGGTTTGCACAACAGCTGTGCCCATAAAGAGGAGCTCCGTTTACCCTGCCTGCTAGATTTTTATTTATTTTTTATTAGAGGATGTAAAAGGAGCTGGAATAGACAAAGGTAGGTGGGAATACCCAAAAATCCCAGGTGGACAGGAACAGAGCAAGGAATTATGGAAGGGAGGTCCCACCGATGGATTCACCAGTAGCTAAATTATCACTTTTAAGTGGACAGATCAACAATTTTTTTTTGTTTTGTGAGTATTAGGGGGCTGGGGGGATGTTGCACACAGAAATTTTTTTAACTGCATGCATAGAATGCATGAAGGTAGAAAAACGTTCAGCCTTTACAACCATTTGAACTAGACGATAAAGGGATTGAAGTTAAACTCTATCCAGAATGGTTTTTTTTTTTAGTTTTGAGTAAGGGCTAGGACTTCATTTACCAGAACAGGTGAGCTGAATCTTTTCACTGGGTATGCATGCAGCAATAAAGCCACTTTTTTTTGTAGAACAAGAACAGTTAGGGCCTTGATGGGTTTTTATGCTTGTCTTATCTTCATTTCATTCATATCCTGGGTGGTCAACAGGACGGAAAAACAAGGGAAAGCTTTAGAGAAGGGACACTCCAGTAAATCCCTGGTGAAGGTTCTCCACTCTATCCAAAAAAATCAATTTCCACTTTAAAATTAGAAGACTTCCTTTAAGGGAAGTGAAATTTGAAATTTTAGCCCGAGGCCATATTTTACATAACAGGTTCTCTTTAGCCCTTTGGTAAGTCCTTGTGTGATCAGTGCTGTGAGTGAAGTAGTGAGCCAGGTATAAAGAAAGTGGGATGAGGATTCCAAGTCATCCCAACTACATAGCTCCATTAATTAGATGTACTTTCCCTCTTTTGAAACTAATCCCCTCTTTCATTTTTTTCTTCTGCTGTCCCTTTTTTTAGGTCTGAGCAAGGAACTATGGAAGGGAGGTCCCACCGATGGAGTATCAAAGCCATTCACCAATAGCTAAATCATCACTTTTAAGTGGACAGATCAAGAATTTTAAAGTCGGTGACCATTTATAGGTTAATATAAAAGGTACGTACAAGGTCTTCTTTTCCTGCTTAAACATTATTTTTTTCTTTCATCGGAAAAAATAATTAACATATTTTGTTTTTTAATTAATAAACTTTGTGTTCTTCAAAGAATTTGCCTTTCAATCACAAACTGGATTCTATGGCACACCAGTTTCTAAAAAATCCCAAGTTGTGTACACTCACCGGCCACTTTATTAGGTACACCTGTTCAATTGCTTGGTAATACAAATTGCTAATCAGCCAATCACATGGCAGAAACTCAATGCATTTAGTCATCTAGACGTAGTGAAGACGACGTGCTGAAGTTCAAACCAAGCATCAGAACGGGGAAGAAAGGGGATTTAAGTGACTTTGAACGTAGCATGGTTGTTGGTGCCAGATGGGCTGGTCGAAGTATTTAAAAAAACTGCTGATCTGCTGATTTTCATGCACAACCATCTCTAAATTGAGACTCATCAGACCTAGCAACGTTTTTCTAATATTCTATTATTCTATCCAATTTTGGTAAGCCTGTGCGCGAATTGCAGCCTCAGTTTCCTGTTTATTAGCTGACCGGAATGGTACCTGGTGTGGTCTTCTGCTGCTGTAGCCCATCTGCTTCAAGGTTCAATGTGTTGTGCATTCAGAGAAGGTATTCTGTATAACCTCAGTGGTTATTTGAGTTACTGTTGCCTTTCTTTCTATCATCTCCAACCAGTCTGCTCATTCTCCTATGACATCAACAAGGCATTTTCATCCACATAACTGTCGCACACTAGATATTTTCTCTTTTTTGGACCATTCTCTGTGAATCCTAGAGATGGCTGTGCTTGAACTTTAGCAAGTCGTCTTCACCACATCTAGATGCCTCAATGCATTATGTTGATGCCATGTGATTGGCTGATTAGCAATTTGTGTTAAGCAATTGAACAGGTGTACCTAATAAAGTGGCTGGTGAGTGTAGATGCCTAGTTTAGCATTGCAGACCAAGTAAGAGCTCAGGGACTGATATCTGAGTTGTGAATAGTTAGTTCAGATATTGGGACGGTGCCAAGGCTCAGCTTATCGTTAAGTCTGACAGCGGCCTCTCCACCCCTGCACCTTGCACCCCTGATCAGCTCTCCAGTATACATATTTTGGCAGGTGAACAATCACTCACTGTGTTTCTTTGAGCCAGTTCTCTGAGGATAGTCCTGCAATTTCTTCACCTCTGATTCTGGGTACGCTGAACCTAAACAAAAAGAAAACACCATTGTTGTCTGAGGGGCTGGACTGTGCCAGGGATGGCGTAATAGTGACTGAAGTCTTGTACAGAATACAAAGGGTTATTTCAGGTGTCACACAATAAAGCATGAACACCCCTCCTGTCAGGTAGGGTCAGATCCTGAAAAACAAACAGGGGAAGGTTGCAAAAACTATTGCAACAACTATCTTTCAATATGTCTTAAATATGTGGATCACTGTGTATTTCATTGAGAAGTTATTTTCCTAAAGTTTCCTTTGTTGGCATAATGCCTGTGCAGACTGGGCTACTGTACATGAATGTAGGGCTAGGGAGTCATCAAAGGGTATAAGATCTGGAGGCAATATACAGTCTAGATCAGGAGATCCAATATACGGTCTAGATCAGGAGACCCAATATACGGTCTAGATCAGGAGACTTTCTGAACAAAGGTTTAGTTTACTGTTCCTTAGGTCAGTGGGAGTAGAAAATGCCCCAGCATCAATGAGAGTTGAAAATGTCTCCAGCTTGGTAGTCAGTGGGAGCAAATAAATTATAAAGCACCTGTGGACAGAAGAGGATGAATAATGCCAAAGAGGAGAAATAGTGCCCATCACTGGTGTCAGTTGGGGGGATAGTGCTCAATCATTTATATTGGTGGTAGGAATTATGCCCCATTGTTGGTGGCAGTGAAAGTAATAACGTCCCATTGTTGGTGGCAGTGGGAGGAACAGGGCCCTGCTGTTGGTGTCAGTGGAAAAATGATGCTTCATCTTTTGGTGTCAGTGGAAGGAACAGTGCTCCAAGGGTCAGATAATGGCAATATATATGTAAAGCACTGTGTAAATTGACGGGGCTATATAAGTACCTGTAATAAATAAATAAGATTTACTATCTACTACTATAGTTCAAGAAACATAAACCCATCTCTCCTATTTGGTGGTCTTCACATCCTAACATTCGTTTTGGCTAAATGATAATATGACATGGCAAGGGGTGGAGATGTACAAAACAGCATTATCATTTTAGGGTGCCTAGGCAGCAGGATGTCCAAATACAACTCTAAAATGGGGACTAACAGCAGACATACTATAGCTGTCCTAAGGTGTGGACACTTACCTGTAGTGTAATGACTGGGGGTCACCGATAGATTGTTCCGGCAGTACAGTTTACTATCGTATACATCTGGAAAACAACAAGCATGCTAGTCAAATTCCCTCATATTCTTTATTCTGCTTTTAAAGTATATCTAATCCCCAAAGCAAAAATGTAATATACTGCAGCTTAAGTCCTTAAATGAGGTGCCTATATTAGTTTTTATTTTTACTTTTACTTTCTTGTTCAATTATTTTTTTTCAGAAGTTTACAATACAAAAAAATGCAATCACTGATCAGGAAGATGTTCGCTGTCTGATCTTCATCATAACAGTAACAAATTAAAGTTTACTAGACCTTCCTAAGACTTACGCATACCTTACAGCATGTAGCAGGGGTGGACTGACAACTCATGGGGCCCTCGGGCAATAGGGGATCATGGGGCCCCTGTGTCCTTGCCCAAACTCAAAAAAGCCTATGAAAAAGGTACCAGGGGCATCTCATGGGGCCCCCTAATGACCCCGGGCCCTCGGGCAGTGCCCGAGTTGGCAAATGGTCAGTCCGCCCCTGGCATGTAGAAATAATGTAATATGCCATGTATTTTCTTCCACTAGAATTGTTTAAGCAAAACGATAGCAGGTATGACCTTGAGGCCACATAAAGTTCAATCACATATCTTTAACATAGAGATAAAGAAGGTATAAAATATTCAAATAAAGAAGTAGTACGTGAGATACAGAGTATGAACATTACCCTCATTAAAGATAGGGCTAATGGTTACATTTTTTGAAAATGGTCAATTTTAACCATAAAACATACAAATGTACTCACAGGTTAACGTCACAGGAGTTAACAGACTAGTAATAAGAGTGGATTTTGATGATCAAAATAGGTGTTTCATCCTTTGATATGTTTGGGCCATTAATATGGGTCATATTACAAGGGAATGGATGACATTCAAGTAACAAAGTAAGAAAAAAGGAAGAAGATAAAAAGAAAATAAGAAAAGAAGATATAAGGGTGGATAGGGAGCAGGGGTAGCGGAAAGGAGAGGAAGGGGTTGAAAATACCCCAGAGGCTGTCAGGGTTGCCATGTACATGTATTTTCAATGAAGTAACAATTGTGGGCTGTACATGGTTATGAGAACCTATTTATAAAAATGATGTTAAAACACATCTACAGTTTTTTGTGGTATGGAAAAACGAGAGTGGAGTAAATTCTCATGATAGAGGGTTAGATTTTGATAAAGATCAGCCTTTCTCAACCTTCTCACCCCAGAGGAACCACAAAACAAACCCCTATGGGGAACCCCTACGGAAAGCATTTCATCTTGAGGAAATGGGAAAATGCCTTTGGTGGTCATTAGGAAGAATTAAACCTTTACAGTGGTGGTCAGAATGCCACTCTTATAGACAGGTAAAAAGATAATTGGTGCCATGCTGCTGGCTTTGCCAAGTGACATTGGCCCTGATGCCATGCCATCATCATCCAATGCGAGGTTAATCAGCTGCAGCTCAAGGAACCCCTAGGAACCACTGGAGGAACTCCAGAGTTCCATGGAACCCTGGTTGAAAATGGCTGGTATAAATGATTCTGCAAGATATGTAGTGTGGAATACAGAAGCTGTGATGGAAGAGAAAAAAAATTAAAAAGAAAGAAGAAAGGATACAGAAGAATAATGCAGAGAGGGAAAAGAAGAATAGGGATATAAGGGAAAAAAGAGGAAGGGGGGGGAAGGGTGGGAAAGGGGTTGGCAAAAGGGGAAAAGCACTGGAAGGGTTTGGAGAGGGAATGAACACAACCCCCGCAGGCAATCCAACTAACTTTTCACTTCATAGGCCCAAGGCATTGGTATTATGTTGGGAAAAAGGTACCCACAAGGACCCGATTTTGAGAAGTTCGGTATGATATCAGATGAGAGAGCTGTCAGTTTTTTATTTAATATGGTAGTATTAAGGGAGGTTTACCTTTGGTGAAACTGTGCATCAGGGACTTCTAAGAGAGGGTGATGGCTTGTTCAGCGGCATTACAAATAAAGGTAACTATTCTGGAAACAGGTTTTTGGACATTTTGGACTTCCAGTGATTCTAGGGTTTGATTTTTCTTTAAATAACAAGCACGTTTTACTTACTTGCTCTGTGCATTGGTTTTGCACAGATCAATCCCGATCCTCTTCTTTTTAGACCCTCGGCTGGTGATCCTCCCCCCAGCCGAGTGCCCCCCAATAGCAAGCCTCTTGCTATGGGGGCACTCAAGCAGGCCTGCTCCTGAGCTGCACTCCTGTGAATGGACATTGTCTAGTCACACACAGAGCCTGGCTGGGCCCCACTCTCTCCTCATTGTCTCACTGACTGTGATTGACAGCGGCAGGAGCTAATGAGGAGAGAGAAACCCAGGAGAGACCCAGCTCTCATGCACATCGCTGAATTGAGATGGGACTCAGGTAAGTCTTGGGGTGAGCTGAGGGGGGAGCTGCACCCAGACAGCATAGATTGAATGAAAGTAAAAAACCTTCTGCCTTTAGAACTACTTTAAATGATTTATTAAAGAGGGCCTCCACTGAGTCTTTGCATAAGTTACCTTTTTTCCCTCAATTTTCACCTGGTTTTCGTGCAAATTACATAGTTCCTATCATAGGGTGTCTACAGTTACTCTTCCATTGTGTCTATGGATGCAGTCCTGATTGTCACCCAGGCTGAACTTCAAACATTTCTTCCTCTCTTTATGTCCCTTACATAGGGGTTGATGGATTTAGTAGCTTACCCAAAATATTTTAGGTTGGTTTTGTTCCAAGGTCAGCTCACAGGAAGTGGCAATGACACTGCATTTGTGGCAAGATCAACAGGAACATTCTGTACTTGCTGAAAATGTTCTTAGCTTAGTAAGTGAAAGCTAAAGTAGCCACCACATTTAAGTACTGATTAGCTGCAATATATTACACATTTTTTTGACTTTAGATACATGTTAACCCCATTTAATGTAATCCCCCCTCCCACACCTCCCAGAACCATAATACTGTAAGTTTTCAGTTCGTTTTAATGGTAACTTTGTAATTTGGAGCTATTATGGTAGCTCTTGTCACCCTCTATATAACAGAGATATCCAATAAATTAAAGCAATCTAAATACATTTAAAAAGTGCCTATTTAAAATCGCAGCCCGGACCATGCTACTGTGGGAGCCATGTTGTGAGGATAGAGAAGTTTAAAGTTTGTTCTTACATTTCTTCTGGAAAGCAGTTCCTTGGTCCCTTCATTCCCTACCTTGCCATCACTGGCAGCACCCAATGGAGGATATTGGTACTCAGTGATGAATATATCCCTCGTGCAGCCCTAGGCAACACTAAAATGGGACGTCCCCTCCCCTGCCAGCACCGTGCCACTGTCCCCCCCAACCCTCCTTCCCCGGCCACAATTACCATCATCAATGACAGCTGCTGTGCCTCCCCAGCCTGGAATCTCCCTCTTCAGGCACTGCCCTGCGCATGCCATCGGCTGTACCCTCTGTGCCGGGGATGCCATGCCCCGTAACTATAGTTGAGGTGATGAGAGTAGCTCTGGGAGAGGATAGGGCATGCTGGGGACAGGTGAATCAGCAGGGGCAGGAGTGGGGAACCAGCAGAAGAGCAAGTAGGGTAGGAGAGAGCTTTGATCTGATTGTTGGGGAAGCCGCTGTCAGTAAGGGGCAGCGCGACCCCCCTGAAAATTGCCGCCCACAGGCAAACGCCTTATTTGCCTTGCGGTAAATGTGCAGCTGTTGGGACTATCAGTAAATAGGGATAAATTTGTGGCTTTAAATGTTAACTTAGTCTGAACTCTACATAACAAGCCATATTTGACCACTTGATTCATAGAGGGTCGGTATATTTTGGTAAGAGGCTCTGTGTGCTCTCTAGTGGTGGATGGTGTTAAAGGATAACACTGAAGTCTGTTTTTCCAGAGCACATTAGAAATGTTCATGATTTTTGGACTCTTTATTGGGACTATTTGGAAGTTTATATAGGCATTTTATTTATGCATTTAGAGCGCTTTATTGAATATATACTGTTTGAGTTCATTGTCAACAAATCTTGTAAGCTGCTGCTAGTATCTAGAGATCCAAGTGTGGGTGTGATTAGAACATAACAGAGATTCTCATAAGATCATGTAGTCAAAGTTTGGCTGGTCTTTACGTACCATCATAGCAGGTTTCATACAGGTACCCACCATCCTTCCACGGAGTGACTGAACTGTGATCTATGAACAACATATACTTAGAATAAAGACTCAGCAATAACAAGAAAAGTAAAGCCAGTTAGTACGAGTTCAAAATAGCATTGAATCTTTGCTGTTCAATGCTATCACCTTAAAGTGTTACTAAACCCCGGACCGTGCATTCACTATATCTAGTCTCCCCGGACCCTGCATTCTCTATATCTGGTCTCCCCGGACCCTGCATTCTCTATATCTGGTCTCCCCAGACCCTGCATTCATTATATCTGGTCTCCCTGGACCCTGCATTCTCTATATCTGGTCTCCCCGGACCCTGCATTCAGTATATCTGGTCTCCCTGGACCCTGCATTCACTATATCTGGTCTCCCTGGACCCTGCATTCTCTATATTTGGTCTCCCCGGACCCTGCATTCACTATATCTGGTCTCCCTGGACCCTGCATTCACTATATCTGGTCTCCCCAGACCCTGCATTCATTATATCTGGTCTCTCCGCACCCTGCATTCACTATATCTGGTCTCTCCGGACCCTGCATTCTCTATATCCGGTCTCCCCAGACCCTGGGGTACCCTAAACTCTGGGGTGGGTATTGAGGAGCACCCAGTACAAAAGTTCATATCACTCAGAGGTCCTTTTGAAATGTTTATAGGTTGAGTATCAAATGAACCCAATGCATTTCAGAGGGAAGGCCTCCCCCTTCCTCAGGGCTTGAGTAGTGGATGAGATGCAATAGAAGGATTTTTGTTAGAGTTTGATAAAGATTCTCAAATCTTACGGCACTATGAACTGCCGATATATCCATCAGAACCAAGCCCTTCTTCTCCTGGTGTAGCGCAATCACACACACACCAGACACTGCTGGAGCATATATCCTGAACAGGGGCGGACTGACCATTTGGAAACTCGGGCACTGCCCAAGGGCCCGGGGTCAGTAGGGGGCCCCATGAGATGCCCCGGTACCTTTTTCATAGGTTTTTTTTTAGTTTGGGCAAGGACACAGGGGCCCCATAATCCCCTATTGCCCGGGGGCCCCATGAGTTGTCAGTCCGCCCCTGATCCTGAAGGAGCAGAGCAGGAAGATGTCTGTGTGTGTATGGGAACCTTAGGAGATGTCTACTGTGTTGAAGAGTGTCTAAGGAAGAGTTGGGTAGAAGCTGCTATGCTGGACATTGCAAGAAGATCTTACAGTTAACCAACTATAGCACCTACAACTGCTCACATTGGGTCAAGGGCCTAAAATCTACTTATAGAAAGAAGATGAACCATTTACCATTACCAACAACCGGCGACTGCTCACACAGAATTATTACCATCTGCTTGGCTGTTCCTTAAGGGCCAGCAACAACATTAATTGCTACTAGAAGACCTGAGATAAAGGGGTTTATTTACTAAAGCTGGAGAGTCCAAAATCAGACTCCCTTCTGCATAGAAACCAATCAGCTTCTAACCTCAGCTTGTTCAATGAAGCTTTGGCAATGAAACCTGGAAGCTGATTGGTTTCTATGCAGAAGTGAGTCTGATTTTGCACTCTCCAGCTTTAGTAAATAAACCCCAAAGTGTCCATTTTTGGGTATCCTTTGCCTCAATTCCTCACTGCAAAGTTTATTGAGAAAATAAAAATCTAAAAAGATTACAGTGATTGGCACCCAACTTTCTTTCTACCCCACAATAAGCCAAGGATTCTGCCTTGAAATGGAAATGTTCGCTTGTCACACCTATTAGGGGGCCATTCTCAACCATCCGAAGAGGAGGAATACTACAAAAACGTGTTGTGCTAATTGTTATCAAAAAGCCATAATTATACCTGGTTGTTCTGTCTTGATGACAACATTGAGAGACTGCAGCACTTGGCTCTGATAATTACCTATAAGAAGGAAATTGACACCTTTAGGTACATAAGCATATGGATGACTGCAAATGATGCAAAGTTTCCTTGTCTAAAATGACAGCGCTGAGCAAACCCTTTGGCGCTATATAAATACTGTATAATAATAGTAATGATTCGCTTCTATAAGACCAATAATGCATATATGGTGGATACTGGTGTGTCAAGTGGAACTAAACTCTTTACTCATCAATTACATAGGCATTAGGTTTGAAGAGATCAGCTATATATTTTGGGTGTATTAAAAAATAAGGAGTGCAAAGATTTACAGTTCATTTTCTTTACAAAACTGCCACAACTTGAGTAGAAAAGCTTGTCTCCCGCCAGCATGTTGCAAAGAAGGATCTTTGTCCTCTCTGTGAATGTAGCAGTCTCTCTGCTGAGGTCTGACACACCCCCTGCTAGGTAATGCTAGAGCACTCCAATCAGCAGGGAGCATGAGCTTTGCTGATTGGAGAACTCTGACTTAGCAGGGCATGTGTCAGCAGAGAGACCACTGTATAAATGCTCTTCTATTGAATAGACCTTTATCTAGGATTTATTTTGGTGCCTTATCCCAGAGACAAATTCAGATTTTAATTAACTGATACGGCGAGTACTGACGGCTTGGGGTACATACCCTCTGGCCAGACCTCCACCGCAGGCAGCGGTTGTTTACTATACAAAAAGCGCTATTGATGTTTTTAACATGTGAGTGTAATGTGAAAGTTAATTAAAATCTGAATTTGTCTCTGGGATAAGGCACCATATATTCTTTTCTCTTTGCATGCATTTGGCTGTTACAACAAGGAGTGGATCAAAGGAGGGATCATCCCTCACAGGCATACAAGCTACTTGCAAGGCTGCAGGATTGAAGCACATATTAGAAGGAGAGAGTGGATCAAAGGAGGGATCATCCCTCACAGACACACAGGCTAATTATAAAGCTGCAGGATTGAAGCAAACCATATGTTGGAAGGAGAGTATGATTTGATTTGACTTGAACACTATAGCACTTTCTTTTTTGCACTTGGGACTTTTCATTTATACCTTTTTGGATTTTTTGGACTTTATATATTATTTTTATCATGAATTATTATTTGATTTATTAATTGGCACATATATAGGAGTATTTACAATTTTTTAAAGGTATCATCAATTGTTGATTTATTCATATTATTTTTCAAGCACTGAGCACTTTTTAATTAGTATTAGAGCGCGGTAATTATTGAATTAATTGAAACCACTCTGGCACTAAACACTGCGTTGTGAGGAGACAGAGTGGAGAGTTATGTGAGCCTCCATTCCAATAACTACTGGGTTTCTCTCCAGCTCCAACAGCCAAACATGACAGGGGGAGCAAGTAGATGGTAAGTGGTAGATAAGTATATGGATACCACCCACTATTCTAAAGCAAACCTGTTACTTTGCCTTAAATAAACAAATTATAGGGTCACTTTAAAGCTCATCTACATCTTAAATAAACCCAACTCTTTCAACTCCATTACAAAATACACAGTATACATATCTTATCCAAAATTCTTCCAGCATGGGTCTTTTCTCTTCTTGCTCACCTTCATTCATGGGTGATCCTAACTGCTATACCTATTGACCATTCTGGCACTAAACGCTGCTCACAGGGAGGCAGAGGGGAGTTATATATGCCTCTATCCCAAGACCTACTGGGTTTGTCTCTGACTCCGAGAGCCAAACAAGACAAGGGAGCAAATGGAAGGTAAGTATATGGTGACATCCCACTATTGTAACGCAAACCTGTTACTTTGCCTTAATTAAACAAATTATGGGATCGCTTTAAAGCCCATCTGCATCTAAAATTAACCCAATCCTTCCAATCCCTTTACAAAATACACAGTATACATATCCTAATTCCAAATTTCTTCCAGCAGGTCATGGGTCTTTTCTCATCTTGCCCACCTTCATTGATGGTTTACAGAATACCTTTGATTTTCGTTCTGTGCAGAAATAGTATGAGCCTAAGCCAACATGATGGTGCCCTAACAGTGGATGGGTCCATGATGGCCTGGGCTCTCAGAAAATGGGTTGAAGTGTAGTAGTTCTGGAGCTTAAAATGGCAAGTCTGTGGGGGACAGTGGCCAGAGAGGAGATATGTATTCCAAGAAATTTGCTTATAGGGAGATACAGAATTTATTTTTGATTCCAAAAAACCTAGTGGATTCTACTCCTTTTAATCACTAACTGATGGTATATGTATTTTCGCAGGTGCACAGAGACACACTACACTGTAGCACATATGTGATATTAGATGGAACTAAATATGAAAATCAGGCATTTTTTGCCCAGTTTGCATTACAATGGCATTTTCCTGAATATAAAATATATGGGAAATTTGGTGCAGCAACTGTCTGATTTGCATGCATGGGTATGTAATGCAGACCGTCTATATGCCAAGGAGGAAGCATAGAATGTAGGCCTTCTGCCATGATATGCTAAACAGGCAGACGCAATAAGGATATGGAACTTCTGCTGAAATGTATACAACTTGCTGGCTCTGAACTTTGTTTACCTAACTGAGGAGCTAAAATGGGTTGCTCTGGGAGGTTGTGTCCTCCTCCTGAAAAAAATATATAGTTCCCAATTGTCTTTATTTGGAAAGAACGTCCCCTGTGTCCTTCATTCCTCCTCTAATCTCCTTCTTTTAGCTCTGATGTAGAGTTTGGTGCATTGTTGTACATGTCCAATCATTTTCTATTTATCCTCAACCATTGTCCATGCACCCAAACACATGCCTGATTTACCGCTGGGTTTGCCTTTCTCTGACAGCTTTGCAATCCTCATCTCTGCTCCACCTGCTGCTACTGCCATCTCCTCTGTTCTTTTATTTCAACCTGGAATCTCTTTCTCTTCAGCCTTTGGGAGGCTGTTGTTAATGTAACTCCTGTGCGCACTTGTTGGAGTGACATTGTTCCTGGCTTCATTCTTGGCATCCTACTGATACCAGGAGTCGGCCAGGATCCCAAAAACTCCAAGGCGGCTTTATGGAGAGTGGAAGTTTTTTCCCCTCTGAACTGACCAAACTTGGATTTGTATGCAGACTCTCCTACTGCACAGAAGTCAATCGCTTAGCCTTTGTTCACATTATGAACCACGTATGAATCATACATGAACTGCACCACATTCCTGTGCAATTCACATCTAATTCAGTGCAGTGCACGCACCAATGTCATGTCAAGTCATGTCATGTGCGCACCAATTTTTGAACCACACTGCAACTGGACGTTTTGTACCATACAATCCAGTGCAGGCAAACACACCACGTTTGCGAGCTACATTTTGGGTATTGTTAAGATTGCACACCCACTGCAGACCGCAAGGGCAGTGCAGTTTGAAAACGGTGCGCGAAACGACACGGAACGTGGGTTTCCCACACTGCAATCTAGTGTGGGCTTAGCACTGGTGAACTGCTGTCAAAAGGGACATTAAGAAACATTTCCGTTGATCAGCAGTTGCAGTCAGTTAGCTGTAGTCACTGATCAGTGTATTCTGACAGCAAAGAGTGGCACTGTCAGAATGCAATGTCCTGGCAAGGGGGTTCCTTCATCCACCTTATTTGCGTAAATGGAAGAATCTGGTATAGCAGTGTATGGCCAGCTTAACAATGAACTTCTCTTTTGTGTTCCCTTTTGGTCGGCTAAATATACCATAGAAAGTGCTTAGGTTTATCTGTTTGATACGTGCAAACAAGATACCTGTTGATGCTGCCAGAAATGTTGGGAACTGATAACTTCCTGAACTCACTGCCTGTGAAGGAGGGGTTATGGAAACAAGGGAGGGGGTGAGGGAGGAGACGAGATGAGGATAGGACTGGATTATTTCCAATCCATCAGAAATGGAGTGGGCAGGGCTGACACCATGGGGTTGATTTGCTAAAACTGGAGAGTGCATAATCTGGTGCCACTGTGCCTAGTAGCCAATCAGCTTGTTCTATTAAACTTTAACAAAACTTGCAAGCTGATTGGTTTCTATGCAGAGCTGCACCAGATTTTTCACTTTCCATTTTTAGTAACTCAACCCCATAATGTGCTTCTACCTTCCTCTTTGGAATGGCCACACTGACTTTCTAACTCTGAAATCCTAAACATATGGAGGTTGATTTACTAAAAGTGGAGTGTGCAAAATCTTGTGCAGCCCTGCACAGAAACCAATCAGCTTCCAGGTTGTCAAAGCTTAAGGCTCCATGCACACTGGGCGTTTTAACAACGCTGGTAATGTTAGTTCTGTATAGTTACGTTGAAAACGTGGATTTTTCAGCGTTTTTGTATTAGTGTTTAGCAGTGTTTTGCCATGTGTTTTCACGTTTCCATTTTTTTGACTCCAAAAAAAAAAATTTTTTTTGACTCAAAAAAAGTACACAATCGCTGGTTTGCCATGATTTGCCACGTTTTTCAGCGTTTTTACAGCTAAAAAAACCCTATAGGAACCCACTATTCCTGGGGGTTTTTTTCCAGCCAAAAAACGTCCCTGCCAAGAAACGTTGATTAGAGTTTATGTGTGCATGGACACATTGGATAGCATGCTGGGGGGTTTACTAGCTGTAGAATAATAACTTCAAAAGCCAAAAACAGCCCCTGTAAAAATTTCCAGTGTGCATGAGGACTAATTGAACAAGTTGAAGTTAGAAACTGATTGGCCACCATGCACAGCTGCTCCAGATTTTGCACTCTCCAGTCTTAGTAAATCAACCCCAATATACTGTATATCTGGCACATTAAGAATCATTTTTCTGTACTTGCTGCCAGTTTACAGGCATAAGGCCCCTTTCACACTGATCGTCTGATCGGGTCCGCCTGTCAGATTTTCTAGCAGACCTGATCGGACCATCCATAGACCTCTATGGACCAGCGGGTGTCAATGGACAAGTCTTGCATCTAATCCGATCCTGTACACCAAGAACATCTGGATGGGGATCCATTCCTCATCTCTCCGGTGGATCGGATGACAGTCGGGTGGAAACGGACAGGTGGACCACCCGATAGGAAAAAGTAGGCTGTGTCTGTGTGCGCTCTGCAGTAGCAGCGCAGTCACAGACCTGTCATCCGCTTGCTCAGTGGGGATCGGTGGAGAGATCCCCCGCTGAGCAAACAGGTCTGCTGGCGGGTCCGCCCCGTCTGTAAGGGTCCTAAAGCATGCAGAAATATGAATGCATTGCAGGTTAGATTGTAAGCTCCCAGGATCAGGGCCCTCCTATCCCTCTTGTATTGAACTGTATTGTTGCTGTATTGTCTCCCCTTATATTGTAAAGCGCTGAGCAAACTGTTGGCGCTATATAAATCATGTATAATAATAATAATAATAAATGCAATTAATATGTTTTCTTAATTTTGCCTTGGGATACACTTTAATAGTTCCTCACCATGCCACCTGAGATTCTGGACGCTGTTATATAAGATATGTCCAACCTCCCCGGCGGCTTGTGTGAAGTCCTGCAACGTCATACTGCAGAGCCGTTCCCCCGTGATGTCAAACTCCTGGAACGAGATGCAGCTGGCGTCCAATTGGTTGGTGTCCACAAACTGCTGCAGCCACTCCCACACCTGGTATTTGTTCCAGTACTGCGGGTGGACGTCGTGCCACTGGGCCGCGAAGAAACCTGCAGATGGCCAAAACAGCATGTCAGGGCAAGAAGAGTTGGCAAAAGGTGGAGATTTTATAGAAGCTATTAAATCCAA
This sequence comes from Staurois parvus, assembly GCF_062004578.1. Classification (NCBI taxonomy): domain Eukaryota; kingdom Metazoa; phylum Chordata; class Amphibia; order Anura; family Ranidae; genus Staurois; species Staurois parvus. Next base: position 5,862,963 of record NW_028318146.1, on the reverse strand, counting down.
TTATAACTGGATGTGTTTTGCTCTGTTTGTGAAAGGAGTATAACCACCACCACATGTAAATTATAATTGATATTGTTAATTGTTTCCTGCCAGGAGAGGCTTTGACATCCTTCCTGGTATTGTGAGTCTTTGTTTTTCCACCTGCTAATTATATTATATAAATTTGCAAATTAAAAATATGTCAGGTGGTGAAAACCTCGGTAATAGTACTATTTAAAGCTCAGCACCAGTCAAAATATTCTTTAACCCTTTTCTGTTCTATGGAAAATGAAAGAGACTCTGGTGGGTTTTTATTATTATCTATGACCTCCTGTCAGGTGTGTACCCAGTAGCTATTTTTATTGCAGTTTTCCACAATCCCAGCAGGATTCAGACTAGGAGGGGCAAAGATAGCAATATGAGCCAGTCAGGGTTCTACTGCTGTCAGTCTAACACTGGGAACATGTTCACAGGAGGTAACAGCGCATCATGACCTCATCAGTCTGCTAATCTTTTATATTAGTGTGGCACTCAGTTCTATCTTTACAAGCTCAATGGAATTCAAGTCATAAATTTTGTGTATGTTAATGACACCAATCAGCTGATTATACTAAATATACATGCGTTGTGGAGCACTCTTTCTTTACATGTTTCCTACTACATGTTTGAGTCTTATCCTGAGTGGTTCAGCTACCCTAAGTAAGATCCATTGTTTGGAAGATCTTTATCTACTCTTTTGGTGATCTGGAGGAGGATTGAGTGACCAGCTCTCTGGGTTGTTTAACAAAGCGCGATTGACCACTCTTAACAGGGGGTCATGCCTTTCTGCTGGTGACACAACAACTGTCCTTGGATTTCCTTTGTTTCATCATTGCCTCTGGAACTTTTCTTTATTTTTCGGATGGACTAATTTTTGACACATTTTTTATTGTTTTCTTACAATCATTTGTCACTTTTTTAAGCGCCGCACTCTGATGTATATATTGTTTATTGCCTAGTATCAGGGTGTTTGTGTTCAACCACTATATGGTATACACCTAATTTTTGATTATTTATTGTAATTTTTATTAGCACAGGTTTATATATATATATATATATATATATATATATATATATATATATATTTCCTTTTTTTTTAAATCTCTTATATTAGTGTGGCACTCAATTCTATCTATACAAGCACAATGTAAATCAGGTCATACATTTTGTGTATCTTAATGACACCAATCAGCTGATTATATTAAATATAAATAGCCTAAAACCCATGTGCTGTAAATAAATATTAAAAATATTCCTAATACTAATTAACGTGATTTTCCAATAACCAGCTATGGTACATATGTAGTTATTCACAAAGTGCAAGTGCACTTTTTGTGAATCTTTATAACCTTGGTTCAGGGGCGGACTGACAACTCATGGGGTCCCCGGGCAATAGGGGATCATGGCCTTGCCCAAACTGTGTCCTTGCCCAAACTCAACAAAGCCTATGAAAAAGGTACCAGGGGCATCTCATGGGGCCCCCTACTGACCTCGGGCCCTCGGGCAGTGCCCGAGCTTCCAAATGGTCAGTCCGCCCCTGCCTTGGTTTACTTATCATCAGTGTCCTGTTACTTCTTCATTGTCCGATTAGCAGGCTGGAATCAGGTTTGGGCCAGGACTGTTCTGCACTCCCTGGCAGAGGGGTCTAGTCTAGGTAACAGGACTGGCTACAGAAAATTGCTAACCTACTTTGTTCATGAAAGAATGTGGAGTATCAGTAGGAATTGACTGTAGTCACATATAAAAATTCACTTATCCATTAAGTGATGTAGACTGTACTCCACTTGTGTTCACAAAAGAGATAACTGTCTCTAAAGTGATCTTCAGCTAGCATATGCAAACACAATGCAAATGTTGTCCAACTGACAGTGTGCAAGTGCTCTCTACTCCTTAATAATCAGATATTTGGTTCTTCCCTACAACAATATCGTTCTATATTCTACAAGCATACAAAAAAGCTTCCTATTAACTAGTGACCCCCTCACCCTAAAATTAAAAGCAGATGTATCAGCTACCCATGAAGGCACAGGAGGGGGCACCAGCCTCCTGCGCCTTCATGGGTAGCAGATACCTCCACTTTTGGGCGACATACAGCAAATGTCCAATTTTATATAATGTATTAATTTGTTTTTTTATTAATATGCTTTCTTTAACACTATAGGACAATTTGATCATTTGGCTCCTGATGAAGCAGAATTTTACTGGTCCGGGAAACTCATTGGGCTATCATTATCTATCACAACCACTATAGGAGTGTATATCTCCACTGTGTGTGTGTGTGTGTATATATATATATATATATATATATATATATATATATAATTACTAGGTTTTTTTTGTAAAGTTATGCTCCTGTTCCTTAGAATTATTTTAAGCAAATGAATTTAGAGTTTATACAAATAAACATATCTTGTTTTTATCAAGATGGAAATATATTCATTGTGGTGCCTCAAAAGTCCTGCCATTCTGTGAGTTTTATTTAATGAGTAGTTATTTGAGATGTGACACCTCTAGTGAAAGCCTTTTCTACTATCTCCCATAGCATTCATGGGTCGTAAAAGAGCAGAGAGATCCACTATAGCATACATGGGTCACAAAAGAAGAGTAGATAGATCTACTATAGCATACATGAGTTGTCAAAGAAGAGTAGAGAGATCTACCATAGTGTAAATGGGTAATAAATGAAGAGTAGAGAGATCTCTCATAGTGTACATAGGTCATAAAAGAAGAGTAGAGAGGGGTGGAGAAGCTTGTAAGCAGGTTAGAATTAGCTAGGTATGTGCTATCCCAGCCTGTACGGTAGGGATTAGTGTTTCCCTTTGGCGAGGTTCTTGGGTCCAACTCACTGCATCTGTGAGTATAAATTGGGACAGTGTACCAGGTCCAGGACCGGTGGTCTATACCCTTGGATTTGGCCTAGAGTCTGGAGGATCTACTGTGAGAGAAGGCCAGTTCACTTGCCTGGCCCTGGCCATCTCCCCGGAACCCTACAGATAAAATCATCTGGGAAAGGTGCAGGAATGGCGCAACTATCTTGTACATCTTCAAGACTTGGTGATCACCCCAAAGAGACCAGCTTGTGAAACTTGCCTCTGTTGGATGTCGCAACTAAACAGACACACCTCTGCAGGTAAACCAGGACAGCATCCTGGTTAGGATTAGGGACTAGGGATTGAGGAAAATGGACTGTACTCTTGAAGTTCTGTTGGACTTTTAATGTTGCACTTTATTCAGTAAAGCATTGAAACTTTGTCTTTTGCCTCGTCTGAAACCTCATCTGATACTTAAGGGGTGTAATGCAAGTAACCGGCACAAATTTGCACTTAGTCTACAGCTTGGGTCACTAGCGCATGGAGTATGAAGAGTTAACATGCCAAGAGTCACCGTAATGCAAGTTACACACGTGGTTGTCATGAGCAACAAAGGTATAGTCAACGAGCAGCTTGTCCATAAAGTGTACCTGTTATAGGTGGAATTGCCTCTAGCCATGAGGAAGATGTTGTTGACACTCCCTACGCTGCATTCTGTCTCCCTTAGCAATGAGAACAAACCTGCACTGCAGAGGTCTCCATCCTGTACATAGGTATGGAAACTCAAGAGATAAAGCTAAGTGCACATTTGGAGCCTACGCTATATGCATGGCGGGGTTCCATGCTGCTACCAGGACTGGAAGTGGGAAATGCTTGACAGGTGGCTATGGTCAGTGTTCGGCATGGCCCGCCTAATTGCAAGCTACACTGGGAAGATGTACATTTACACGGGGACCCAATAGTAACTGGAGAACAGTTGTTGTGCAAGTGTACATGATGTACATCTCTAAGAGTAGAGGCGTAGAGGCCCACCTTAAGGTGGAGCATTCCCTGATGGCAACCTCAGCCTTGTCCCAGGGCATTGGTAAATATGGCACTAAAACAAAGGTACCCCATATCTGTGAAGTGGTGAGAGAGAAATCCTGTACAAGTTACCTAGCCTAGCCGAGAGGAACCCACCCTGAGGGGTAGACCTCTTGCATTTCCCAGACTTGGCATCCAACGAGGTAGGTGGAAAACATGGAGGATGTGACAAAACAACCACCACCCAAACCCTTGCTACAAGCTGGACCAGCAAGAAGAGTAACTAGACAGTTCCAAAAGAGGAGAGGGCTATGACGGGCATAGAGGGAGAAGGAATTGACCAGTCAAATTTTGTAAGAAGTTTAAAGGTATGATAGTTGTACATCTGTCTGAGCCAGAGATGGATCGAGTAGGTGGGTGAACAGCCTTTATTACATAGAAGCCTCATCTGACAAAATGTCCCTCACCTTCACATGTGGAATAAGGAGAAGTCCAGGAAGGCTGGTGGGAATGTGGATGTGCATTGAGGCTCGGGTTAATATTCATAATGTTGTTTCTTTGTAAAATCATGATCTGTAGAAAAAAAAATTATATTAGTATATAATACATAAATGATCATCCAAATCCAGTTGGGGAGTAACAAGTATACCAGAAGTAGTGGCAGGTTCCCAGTCAATGGCCCTGATAGGTATCCAACTCTGACTTACATTTCTTTTATCTATGGATTTATTCAATCTTTCCCTTAACCCTCATAATAGATGAAAAAGCTATTTTCCAGGTTTTCACATTATCACTCGCCAAAACTCAGCTTTAGTCTCCTTCTGCCAGGAATTGAGCAGATTTGTGGAGCCCACGTTATCTTAATTATGGCTATTCAAACATCTCTCTCCTCTTGCTTCTATAGCTGATAATTAGTGCAAAAAACACAATCATTGACACATGACCTGCCTGTAGTGGACTCTCAGAGACCTGTAAATAATCATTTAGAATGACAGTTATAGTTGTAGAACTTGGGGTTGATTTACTAAAACTGGAGAGAGCAATATCTGATGCAGCTCTGCATAGTAACCAAATAGCTTCCATTTTTATTTTTGTCAAAGATTGATTGAACAAGCTGAACTTAGAAGCTACCATCAGTGCCAGGATAAAGTCACCCAGGGCAAAGAAGCCAAACTGCGCCCCCCCCCCCCCCCCTTGCGCTTAGGGAATGCTACCCTGAGCAGTCACCCAGTTGTCAGAATGCCTTGTATCACAATGAGCTCACTGGCGCCCCATCCATACAGTAACCTGCTGCGCCCAGGGCAGCTGTCCCTCCTGCCTACTCCTTGTCCCGGCCCTGGCTACCATGCACAGCTGCACCAGATCTTGCCCTCTCCAGTTTTAGTAAATCAACCCCGTTATGTTTGTTGACAACATAATGCGAGTTAACACAATATATAGTACCATGCTTTATATGTGCATTTCAATGCCTTGCCATTATTTCGTAAACTGCACCTCAGCACACATATACTTTGCATGCAGGACCCAGTTTTCCTGCATTGAGGTATGTTGACAATCCATTAATAAGGAATGATCCACCTAATGCAATGCACCACAAAGCACTAGAAAGCATACATTAAAGGATGTGTATTAGCCACAATGATGTGGGTGTTTTATTGTCACCATTGTGGTATACAAATTGTTAATAAAGAAAGGATGCAAAGAAAAAGAAAGAAAAAAAGAAAGAGAGAACGAAAGAGAGAGAGAAAGAAAGAGAGAAAGAAAGAAAGAGAGGGAGAAAGAGAGAGAAAGAAAGAGAGAAAGAGAGAAAGAGAGAAAGAAAGAAAGAAAGAAAGAAAGAAAGAGAAAGAAAGAAAGAAAGAAAGAGAAAGAAAGAAAGAAAGAAAGAAAGAAAGAAAGAAAGAAAGAAAGAAAGAAAGAGAAAGAAAGAAAGAAAGAAAGAAAGAAAGAAAACTAGTATTGTAAGGGAGGTGACTATGAAGTGAAAGTGCAGAGAAACTTGGCAATGTTACAGATATTGATATTTTTTAAGGTTTTAACTGGAAATGCAATACCTGCACAGCCCTCCCTCCTGGCAGTGAAAATGAATGACTCTGTAATGACAGTTACTCAATGTTTTTATACTGCCTGATTCTGAGTGACAGCACTGACAATGGGCCTGATTGTTTTATGACAGAGCTACTGATCCCGGAGCACAAACTAGGAACATGCAGCTGGGAACTTTACACATAACAGACTCTGATGTTCTCTACACCACAATGTCACCTTCACTGGGTACACAGACAATGGGCTTACAGCACAGCAAATCACACTGCATCTAGGAGACACCTATGACACCTTAACCATCCTTCCTATTTACTTCCTTCCTTCTTACTTCCATCTTTTGTTCTCCTGTCCTTCCTTTCTCTCATTTTGCCTTAGTTCTCATTCCTTCTTTCCTTCCTCCCTCTCTTCCATCCTCTCTATTTCCCACCCATACTTATTTCCTTTGTTTGTTCCTCCATTTTTTTCTCCCTTCCTTCATACCTCCCATCCTCTCCCCTATCCACCATTCCTTCAATACATCCTTACTTCCCTCCTTCTGTCCTCTCTTCCTTATTTCACCAGTTCTTTCTTCATTTCTTTCTCTCTTTCTTCCATCCCACGCTTTCATTTCATTGTTCATACATCTCCTGTTCACCCTTCCTTACTTTTTCTTTCCTCCCTTTTTTTAATAGTCTATCCTTCTTTCTTCCTTGGTTCCCGCATTCCTTCACTTTCTTTCTCCCATCCTTTCTTCCTCCTTCAATCAATTACACCCTACTCTCTTGTCCTTCCTTCCAATTCTTACATTCTTTGTTTCTCCCTCCATTTCTTTCTCCCATCCTTCATTCCTAATTACCTTCCCCCCTCCCATCTTTTCTCCTATCCATCTTTCCTTCTGTCCTTCACTACATGTTTCACCAGTTCTTTCATCCTTCCTTTTTTTACTTTTTGCCTTCTTTCTATCCTCCAACTTTCCATCCTCCCTCTCCTCCTTTCTTTCCATCCTCCCTCTCATTCCTTCCTTCCTACATCTCATGTGTGTTTTTTCTTCTTTTTTTACTTCCTCCCTTTTTTCACTAGTCCATCCTTTCTCCTTCCTTGGTTCCCTCATTCCTTTCCTTTCTCTCATCCTTGCTCCCTTCGTCTTCCATTTCTTTGTCCCATTTTTACTTCCTTTTGTCCTATACTCCTTATTTCACCAGTTTTCAGCCTTTTTTTATTGTTTTACTTTCTTTCTACAGTCTTCCCTTCCAACTTTCCATCCTTTCCATCCTCCCATGCTTTCCCTCACCCTTCCTTCTTTTATTCCATTCTTTATACATATCCTGTATGTCTTTTCTTTCTTTTTCCTTACTCTCTTTTTTTCCTTAGTCCATCCTTCTTCCTTCCTTGGTTCCCTCATTCATTCCCTTTCCTTCTCCCATCCTCTCTCCCGCCTTCCATCAAATAACTTACTTTCTTAATTTCTTCCTATATTTTTGTCCCATCCTTCCTTCCTAATTTCCTTCCTCCATGCCACCCTTTCTCCCATCCACCCTTCCTTCAGTCTATTGTTATTTTCTTTTGTCCTTCACTCCTTATTTCACCAGTTCTTGCTTTCCACACTTTGTTTTTCTCTTCCCCTTTTCGTTTCTTTCTTCCTCCTCTGCCTTACCTTCTCCTTCTCTTCCTTCCTCCCTCTTCATTCCTTCCTTCTTTTCTCCCTCGCTTCCTTCCTCCTTCTTCATTCCTTCCTTCGCTTCTCCCTCTCTCATTTCTTTCCTTCTTCCTTCTCTCTGTCTCTCCTTTCTTTCCTACTTCCTTCTCCCTCACTTCCTTCCTCCCTCTCTTCCTTCCTTCCACCTTTCTTCCTTCCTTCCCTCTCTTCCTTCCTCGTTTATCTTCTCCCTCTCTTCCTTCCTTCTTTACCGTCTCCCTCTCTTCCTTCCTCCCTCTCATCCTTCCTTCTCTTTCTTACCTTCGCCCTCTCTTCCTACTCTTCCTTACCTTCCCCTGCTCTACCTTACCTTCTCCCTCTCTTCCTTACCTTCTCCCACTCTTCCTTCCTTCCTCCCTCCCTCCCTCTCTTCCTTCCTTATCTTCTCCCTCCCTTCCTCTCATCCTTCCTTCTCCTTCTCTTCCTTACCTTCGCCCTCTCATTCTTCCTTCTCTTCCTTACCTTCTCCTTCTCTTCCTTACCTTCGCCCTCTCTTCCTTACCTTCGCCCTCTCTTCCTTACCTTCTCCCTCTCATCCTTCCTTCTCTTCCTTACCTTCTCCCTCTCTTCCTTACCTTTGCCCTCTCTTCCTTACCTTCGCCCTCTCTTTCTTCTCTTCCTTACCTTCTCCTTCTCTTCCTTACCTTCTTCCACTCTTCCTTACCTTCTCCTGCTCTTCCTTACCTTCTCCCTCTCTTCCTTCTTCCCTTACCTTCTCCCTCCCTTCCTGCCTTCCTTTCTGTGAAGTTAAGCCAAGAAGTAGCAGGTAAATCTTCCTGGAAGCTTTAAAACCCAGGACATTAATATATTCCAACTGTTTATAAATGGCTAGCACAGCCCCACTCTAGCATTGCCTATGGTGTCCTGCCTACACATGTATGGGAAGAGGCAGATAGCTGCACCCTGCAATGGACAGGACCTCAGCTGCGCAGAGCCAAACGTCGCCCCTGCAAAAATAACTTTACCCGCATCAGTAATTCTGAAGAACTCTTGACAAAGATATGTGAAAATGCTTCAAGAGGTCTCTGCATGAGTAACTTATGGCTTACCTTTACCGAGCTGTTAATCTGTAATTCATAGTTATTTTCAAAATGTTGACTTTCCAGAGAATCATAATCCATTGCTTAGCCGTGCGTGACATTCCTCTCCAAACAATGCATAGCTCGGTATATACTTACATTATCACATAAGTTGTCTAATTCCAGGCTCTTGTTACTAACTACAGGTCAACAGACTCAAATTTTTTCACTTTCATTGACAACTGTTCACAGAAAGATTGTCTGAACACCGAGACTGCCTGAGCGGACCTACAGCAAACGTAATTCTACCTTGAGAAGATTTTCAGGAATTAACGCGATGTAAACACAGCCATTTACAGGAATTATATTGTCATCGTTCGTGACCTTTTTTTCCTCTCTCTTTGATTTGTTTCCTCACATTACCCCCTTCTGTCTGCAAAACATTTTCATTGTTTGTTGGGATTCTATTGTATTATTGCACACTTAATTGTGGACAGATTGTTTTCTCCTATGCGCCCAGTTGTTTGCGCCCGGTTTTCGCTTTCTTTGATATTCCATGGTCAGTCTCTATATTCCATGTGCTTTTTTTCAGTGGGAATGCACTTGTGGCACTGAATATATGTAATGGCAAGGGATGCTGCGGTGTGCTGGAAAACCTATCCATTGTCACTGGGGGGGATCTATTGTTGCTGGGGAATTCTATTGTTGGTGGGGGGAGACCTATCGTTGCTAAGGAGGAAGTCTTATGTTCATAGGGGGTCAATTGTTGGCAGGAGGGATCTGTTGCTGAGGAATGGGTCTATTATTCCGGGATGTTGGAGGATTTATTGATGCTGGCTGCTGGGAAATCTATTGTTGCTGGGGTGAATTCCATTTTTGCTGGGGGATTTATTGTTTCTGGTGGTCTATTGTTGCTAGTGGGAGACCTTTTGTTGCTGGAGGGGGAGGTCTTATTTTCACAGGGGGTCAGTTGTTGCTGGGAGGGATCTATTGATGAGGAATGGATCTATTGTTGCTGGATTTATTCTTGCTGGCTGCTGGGAGATCTATTGTTGCTGGGGTGAATTCTATTTTTCGCTTGAGGTGTATTTTGTTGTGGGGGTTTACAGTTGGTGGGAGACCTATTGTTGCTGGGGGATCTATTGTTGCTGGTGGTCTGGAGGGGGAGATCTTATTTTCATAGGGGGTCAATTGTTGCTGGGAGGGATCTATTGATGAGGAATGGGTCTATTGTTGTTGGCTGTTGGAGGGTTTGTTGATGCTGGCTACTGGGAGATTTATTGTTGCTGGGGTGGATTCTATTTTCGCTTGGGGGGTATTTTGTTGTGGGGGTTTACAGTTGGTGGGAGACCTATTGTTGCTGGTGGTCTATTGTTGCTGGTGGTCTATATTTGCTAGTGGGGGACCTATTGTTGCTGGAGGGGGAGATCTTATTTTCACAGGGGATCAATTGTTGCTGGGAGGGATCTATTGATGAGGAATGGGTCTATAGTTGCTGGCTGTTGGAGGGTTTATTGATGCTGGCTACTGGGAGATCGAGTGTTGCTGGGGTGGATTCTATTTTTGCTGGTGGTCTATTGTTGCTAGTGGGAGACCTTTTGTTGCTGGAGGGGGAGGTCTTATTTTCACAGGGGGTCAATTATTGCTGGGAGGGATGTATTGATGAGGAATGGATCTACTGTTGCTGGCTGCTGGAGGGTTTATTGATGCTGGCTGCTGGGAGATCTATTGTTGCTGGGGTGGATTCTATTTTCGCTGTGGGACCTATTGTTGCTGGGGGTATTTATTGTTGCTGGTGGTCTATTGTTGCTAGTGGGAGACCTTTTGTTGCTGGAGGGGGAGTTCTTATTTTTACAGGAGGTCAATTGTTGCTGGGAGGGATCAATTGATGAGGAATGGGTCTATTGTTGGCTGTTGGAGGGTTTATTGATGCTGGCTACTGGGAGATTTATTGTTGCTGGGGTGGATTCTATTTTTGCTTGGGGGGTATTTTGTTGTGGGGGTTTACAGTTGGTGGGAGACCTATTGTTGCTGGTGGTCTATTGTTGCTGGAGGTAGAGGTCTTATTTTCACAAGCAGTCAATTGTTGCTGGGAGGGATCTATTGTTAAGGAATGGGTCTCTTGTTGCTTGCTGTTGGAGGGCTTATTGATGCTGGGTGCTAAGAGATCTATTGTTGCGGGGTGAATCTATATTTTTCTGGGGGAGTATTTTGTTGAGGAGTGTTTACAGTTGGTGGAGGGACCTCTTGTTGCCGGATGGTCTATGTTACTGCTTTTTTTATTATCATTAGCACATTCCATACAGATTACTTAACACCACAAAATGATATTTGATTCTGTATTCCCTAAATGGGGTTGTACTGGAAGGTGGGTAGGGAGAGGAACCTAGGGCAAAGCTTGGAGGTGGGTAGAAGATGAAGACAAGGTGTGACTCAAAATTGGGAAGTACCTGCATCTATTCTCTCAGAAAAAAAGCCCTGCATACACCTGATAGTCAGCAACATAACTACAGTTCACAGAGGCAAAAGCAAAATTTAGATAGGTCCAAAAATTAAGAAAAAGGTCCAATGTCTCCATATACCCACATCCTATGTTTCTTAAAAAAAACACACAAATCTTTTGTAGCCAAGGACTTTCAAGGACATAGAGAATCTTACTGGTATCACAAATGCATATAATAAAACGTTTGTATTTCATTGTACAGATGCTAAAAATACATATAAAAACACATCCATATACTCAGGGCTTTTTTTCTGAGAGAACAGGTGCAGGAACTACCCCTTTCCTAGTCACTCCTAGTCTCCGCTTCTACCCACCTCTGAGCATCATTTCTTGCTTTCAGCCCCTACCCACCTCCCAGTACCGTCCCTTTGAAAGAATACAGAACCAAATACTATTTTGTGGTGCTAAGTAATTTGTATGGAATTTGTTAGTGATGACAAGAAAAGCATTACAATAGATCCCTAGCAGCAACAATAGATCCACCCCCAGCAACAATGGACCACCTGCAACAAAACACTCTTCCCCAGCAACAACAGTTGGTCAATGGACCCTCAAGCAACTAGCAGCAGTAGATTTCTCCCTCAACAGTAGATCCTTCCCATCAACAATTGACCCCCAGCAAAATAAAACCTACCTCTTATAACAAGAGGTCCCCATCAGCAACAATAGATACCCCCACAGAAATAGATACCCCACAGAAACATATCCCCTCCAGCAACAATAGATTGCAGCCAGCATCTGTAGACCCTGCAGCAAACTCCAGTACCCATTGCCATCACATACAGCAGGTGCTGGAGGTGCCGGAACTGCATTCCCCCATGCCCCTGCTGAAATAAAGCGCTGCACAGGGGCGGATTGACCATTTGGAAACTTGGGCACTGCCCAAGGGCTTGGGGTCAGTAGGGGGCCCCATGAGATGCCCCTGGTACCTTTTTCATAGGCTGATTTGAGTTTTGGCAAGGAAACATGAGCCCCATGATCCCCCATTGCCCGGGGGCCCCATGAGTTGTCAGTCCACTCCTGGCCCTGCATATACTTCAACAAACAATACACATGAGTTGATGACAAAGAAGACGCTCCACATGTTGACTCAACGCATTTCAACCAGTCGTATGTCTTCCTCAGGGGTACATGTGGATGACACCCATGTGACTGAACAGAGGCTTTTAAAACAATGGCTACACATATCCACAAAAGCGTTGTCACTGTGGACTATCACTTCCATAGGAGCAAAGAGGAACCCGAGAAGGCCAAATAAAAACACAAGGGATGCCACAGAAGAAACCCGCAAGGCCAATTTCCATAGGTGCTACTCCAATTTGCCAAACAAGAGGGGACCAGTAAGTTTCCATGGGTCAATGTGTTCACATGCACAAGTACAAGACCCTCAAGTGTAATCAATCAATATATAGTGGCCCGGTCTCCATCCTCCACAGTCCAGCAGCAGAGGGACAGATTTTCTTAGGAACAGTTTTTTTTTCCCATGCACCCATATGCTTGCTTCTTTAATAGTCCATGGCCATTCTCCGTCATTCCATGTGCATACACCTGATCGTTGGGAGCATAACCACAGATCATGGGGCTCACAGTAAAATCTAGATGGGCCTTCCAGTGACCGCTCTCTGTGGCAGCTGTGACAATACTGTCATTGGTTGTTTCATAAAGTAGCCTTAGCCCTGGTTCACCCTGATGCAGAATTTGCAGTGTTTTCAGTGCGAATTCTGCATCAGAATCACACCCCGTTCACGGGAACGGCTGCGGGTGTGTATGTTAAGTTAACAACACGCTGAAAGCGGTCCACAAAATGAGGTGCGATGTGCAGAGTCGGATCACATAGGTGTGAATACCCATGCAATCCGATTCTAGTGCAGACCCAAAAATGGGTCCTGCACATTTTTGGTGTGGGTGCGGTGTGCATAGAGACATACTAAATCTATGGCTCTAATCGCACCGCACACAAATCGCAATGCGGTGTGGTTCCTGAGCAAATCACATGCGATATACCGCACCGCACATATGTGAACCCAGGCTAAATAAAGGATGGGTAGCAGGAGAGCTGTCAGCATAATCAGTATATTACTAGAGATCAATGTTGTGGACTGGTGTCAGGAAATGGGGAGCAGCAGTACAGGGCAGTGGTGTACCTAGGTGGGTGCACGGGGTGCAGGCCGCACTGGGTGACACCTATCGCACCACCATGGGGGGGGGGGGGGTGACACCAAACTGAAAAAATGTAATTTCGACAGAGCAGAAATTATATTTTGGCCGGACCCTCTCCACACGCTTTGCAAGGCAGTGGCGCCAAATTCTGGATTGATTAACCTCGATATCGGTCTGATTATGTCAATATTTCTGTGCTCAAAGCGGTAAATTTTTTTGCATGGAAATATGTTTTTTTTTTTTATTGTAGACCTGTAATTTTTAGGAATAACTCACTGAAATCTGTCCAAACAAGAGTCTAGTAAACATCCCGGGTATGATAAAACTTGAAACACGAAATCATAAATGATAATTTAATAAATAATCATAAAAAATAATATAATAATAAATTTAATTCAATAATATAATCAAACCAAAAACTCTGAAATGTGAAATATAGCGCCAAGTTCGCACATCACTGAGCAAAGTCGCAGAATCGTTTTCAGTGTCTGATGAGGAATTTCCCCCACGAATCATTATCACTCAATTCTGCAAGTGGTTCTGATTTACTATCACTGTTCTCTAGCCGGTCTAAAACCGCTTTTGACCTAAAGGGACACTTTTTGGACACCATGGACATTTCTCAGTTTCCAGGCAGAAAGAACAGTAAAGATGCAGGCAGGGCACAGGACAAAGCACTCGGGACAAAATGTATGTGAAATGGTTTGATACAGGAATGTTATACTATGTGATTTTAGTGTATTTAGTGAATGTCACTTTTTGTCATTTTCAAATTTCCCGCCGTTCTGTCCCCCGTACGTCCCGACATCGCAGGGAACGGAACCCAGATAACAGATGCCGGCATCCGCCGGAGGACATTACAGGGGACACTGCAGGAGGGATATCGTGGGAGCGCAGGACAAGGTAAGTGATCGAGGGATCGCGGAGCAGCGCCGCATGGTAAGCCCGAGTGTAGATCGGAGTGTGTTACCGCTTGTGGTACTGAAACTTTACCCCGAGCTACACTCGGGAATACCGCCAGGGGGGTTAAACAAAACGAACAATAAGCGGGATTAAGGAACAGGAAGGAACTGCACATGTGATCGAATCTAATGTCCAGACAACAAATCGCAAAGAACTTAAATGCCCAAGTCATGTGATTACGTCGTCGGAGCCAATCAGCTTCAGTGAAGAAGGTCCATGGAGCAGTCTGGAGGAGTGACCCCATAATTTTACCCCAGTGGGTGACACCAACCCTAGTGACGCCACTGGCGTGGGGAATTAACTTTACACCTTCATTTTCCATATAACAGCTCTGTCCTCAGAAGCTCTCCTCTCTATTTCATTATATCAGATATCAGGGCCTAAGTATAAATTCTATGTCCTCCTACCCCAGCCACCATCACAGCGAGCAAATGCTGTAAGAGGTGGCCCAGTAGTCAGTAAAAACAGAAAAATAAGGGCTGTAGTAGCAAAAATAGCCATCAGAATATTTTCTATTAAAAACATTAGTGCCATGTACCCAGTACCAGGACAGGTTCACCCAACATCTAGGGCAAGGATGCAGAACTGCACCCCCTCCTAACGCATGCCATAGAATGGGTGTACCACCTCGTGCCCATTCTTTACTTCCTTGCTCAGGGGCGGACTGACCATTTGGAAACTTGGGCACTGCCCGAGGGCCCAGGGTCAGTAGGGGGCCCCATGAGATGCCCCTGGTACCTTTTTCAAAGGCTTTTTTGAGTTTGGGCAAGGACACAGGGGCCCCATGATCTCCTATTGCCCGGGTGCCCCATGAGTTGTCAGTCTGCCCCTGCCCTTGCTCCAACTGCCCATGGTTGGCATGGTTCACTTGCTTTCTTGTGCCTATAAGGCAGTTTTTGCCTTCCTCTGGATCAACTGGATCATAGGATTATACTTAGGCCCTGAGATGCCTGATTCCGATAATGGGGAAGAGGTGCTTGTCCCCATCAACATGGGGACAAAGTGCTTTGAGGGGGAAAGCCTCCCCCTGCCCCAAAGCACCCCTCCCATGTTGGGAAAAAGAATGTTCATTTCACTACTAAAATACCGCATGACGTCATAAAACAACTCATGCGGTATTTTAGTAGGTTAATTAGCTACCGCGTAGTGAATTTTCCTGGTTTGAAGGTCACGGATGAACTTTTGTTAGGTTCAAATGTTCGACCGCGAACCGAAGAGGGGAATGTTCGTCCCATCACTACTAACAGTTACTGACACTTTTGAAAGCTTTGGCTGCAATTAGGTTTTTAAGTGTACGCAATCTTTAATAATTTATTTTTCTCATTTGCTCCCTTTAGGCCTTTTACTTATAAAATTTAAAGCACTTTGGTATATTTGTTTGATAATTGCAAAAAAATACATGCTGATTAATCCCCATAATTTGTCTAATATGTGTGTTTCCTATGAATGTCCGTTCCATCTAGAGGCCATAATGTGGTATTATCCTGAATGCTGTATTTCATGAAAGTACTGCATTATGCCCTCTAGATGGAGCTGACAATCATAGGAAATACACGTTAGAAAACTTATTTGCACAGTGATTTCCAATAGCTAAAGCGAAAAAAAATCTAATTTTTAAACTAACATTTTTGATACAAATTAGAATGTTGGATTTGAGGCAATGAGGTAGATTTACTAAAGGTAAATTGGCTGTGCACTTTGCAAGGATGATTGCCCCAGAGCTTAGTAAATGAGGAGAGGCTCTGCTGACTTCCATCATCCAATCACGTGCAAGCAAAAATGCTGTTTTTAAATTTTCCTTGCATGAATAGGTATTCTTTGCAAAGTGAAGGTTTGCTTCATTTACTAAGCTCTGGAGCGGAGACCCCATCTCATTTCCTGTTGTATCTTCTGGACACAGGGACGGACTGACCATTTGGAAACTCGGGCACTGCCCGAGGGCCCGGGGTCAGTAGTGGGCCCCATGAGATGCCCCTGGTACCTTTTTCATAGGCTTTTTTGAGTTTGGGCAAGGACACAGGGGCCCCATAATCCCCTAGTGCCTGGGGGCCCCATGAGTTGTCTGTCCGCCCCTGCTCTGGAGCAACTGCACTTGCAATGTGTGCACTCTATTTGCCTTTAGTAAATCATCCCCTATGTCTCCCAGGGGTTGACTGTCAACCTTTGGCCCAGGGGGCAAGTACAACTCAGAGGCCTATGTTGCAGTGTCTCAGCCCCCCTCCCTCCTTCTTTCCTGCCTCCTCCCGACCCCCATACCAGGCTGAAGCTCCACTTCAGGTACTCTCTGCTCCCTGGGCGGGTTAGGGTGGACAGCGCCTGGACCGAGCTGGGAGCTGCAGGGAGGGAGCTGGGGTGGCTCAGTCAGGGCTGGGCAGGGGAGGAGAGCCTCTGGTGGGCACATAGCCAGCCTCTGGTTGGCCATGGCGCATACCATCTGCTCTGTCTTCATTCTCATCCTGAACTCATTAGGACACCAGAAAGGACTTTTTACTCCTCTTCAGCCCTCCTCTTCTTCACATGTCTGCCACGGACAGGGCTGTTGTTAGAAACCACAGGGCCCTATACAGCCAACCTGACAGGGCCCCGGCCCTTCCCCCCCCAAAAAAAACACAGTTTACTATGCTCCAGTTATGGATGAACACAGTGAGTGACCAGTACTGAGCACCCATGTTCATTCAGGAAAGGAAGAGGCTGGTAAATGTGACATATTTACCGGACCCTTCTCCCACTCTCCATCCTGAAGGATCCTATTGTGTGCTTGCAGCTGGCGGTGGGAAGGAGAGGAGGGAAGCCGGCAGCAGGAGGAAATGTATGGTGCACAGGGAGAGTGATGGGGGAGGGGCAATTACTGGAACCGATCCCCTGTATGGCTCTCTCTACAACAGCTGAAAGCCAGCAGGAGGGAGAGCAGAAGAAGCCAGCTTTCAGCTGCTAGTTGAATGGGCCCTCCTGCTGGCCTGGGCACCATAAAGGAGGACTGGTGGTACCCCCTTATCCATGGCCCTGGCCGCAGAAGCAGTGCAGCCTTTTTATGGGGCATCAGAGCAGCCCAGGGGGCTGTTGCCCCCCAATCCAGTCCGCCCCTGCCCTATGTAACACTGTCTACATAATATATCAATAGATACCTATAGACAGCAATACATGGACTCCCATGACCAAAATTCATTGAGGGAGATTTACTAAAACTGAAACACTCAGAATCTGGTGCGGCTGTGCATGGCAGCCAAACAGCTTCTAACTCTCCTAGATTGTAAGCTTGAAAGAGCAGGCCCCTCGAACCCCCTCGTGTATTGTATTGTTACTGTCTTGTCTCATGTTCTGTCCCTCTCGCTATTGTACAGCACTGAGCATAACCTTTGGCTCTATATAAATACTGTATAATAATAATAATAACTTCAGCTTTTTCTGTTAAGCTTTGACAATAAAACCTGGAATCTGATTGGTTTCTATGCAGAGCCGCAACAGATTTTGCACCCTCCAGTTTTAGTAAATTCCCCCCCCATTCTGAAATTTTCCCATGGGGCGCAGAGGAGACTTCAAAAACTAAAGAAAACTTGCAATAACTACAGTTGCAAAGGGGATTATCGTGCTTTCATGCCATAGGATATCTAGTTTGTCATGTTTTAGGGCTCAGCTCTAATAATCAGTAAGGAATGTTGGGTCGGTTGGAATCCATATGCAATACAGCAAAACTGCTAAGCAACGTACTCCCTATACAATGTAAAGGAATAGTAACAATGGCTCATTGCCAACCTGTATACATATAACACAGGCCAGAAAAATGAAACCAGTGCACAGGGTTGTCTAGTATATCACCGTGTCTTCTGTTTCCATGCTGACAATTAGGCATAATATCTCAGCGTAGCAGTAAAAAAATGCTATAGTTTCAGATAACCATCTGCTGAACAATGGCATGTTTGTGAGCTCCAAGACGCTGCGTGAGTCTATTTCTCAGGCAACATAACCGTGAAAGCTGAACTCCGAGCAAACAGCTAAATACAGCCATGGAATACGCATAGGTCAATGGTCTCTTCTGCCAAACGATGTGCAACTCTGTCCAGGCAGTTCTGAGATTCACACACCTCTGCCAGACAGCACAGCTGGGTGGGTGACACTACTATCACTGGTACAGCTAAAGAATATAGCTGTCCGTTTATGAACCAGCAGTAATAAATCGCTGCTCAGTTCTCCTGTGAATGCCATTTATGAAGCAAATGTAGATCAGTTCTCCAAAGGAAGGGAAAACGGTCTCAAAACGCTGGGAAACAGCTGATTTTGCTATAATCTCGCGAGATTACAGTAAAAGATCAGTTTACGAAGGAGAGGTGAATTATCTCTGTTTAGTTTGCGGTCCCTCCGATTGTCCAGCTCTGGGCTGGAGAATCTGGAGGGAGAACACAGATCTCCAGTGAAGGGCTGAACCTGATCTCCTGAGTGTCAAACTGTGAATGACCAGAGAATAGCTGCGATCCTCTGAATCGCAGCTATTCTCTGTGTCATAAAAGAACACCATAGTGGTGTCAAATTGAGAGTTTTCATCCCCAAATCTTTGTGAAAATCCAGAGATTGTGGCAAAATGCATTGAAGTCAATAGGAAACAAGAAATTAAAATGGTCTTAAACCCAAAAGTAAATATTTATTATATTGCAGCTTACTAATTCGAAGATGTCTGCATTTGTTTTTTTTAGGCTTTCTTTTTTCTTTTGTTACCCAGTGATCCAGCCAGACTGTTATTTTTAAAAAAAACAAGCTCTCTTGCAGATGTATCAGTTATAGTGACGAGACAAACCATGTAACACTAGCAGGGGTGCTTACAACAGTTTTATTTATTGAACTCTCTCTATCTATCTATCTATCTATCTATCTATCTATCAATCTATCAATCTATCTATCATCAATCTATCTATCATCAATCTATCTATCATCAATCTATCTATCATCAATCTATCTATCATCAATCTATCTATCATCAATCTATCTATCATCTATCTATCTTCTATCTATCTTCTATCTATCTTCTATCTATCTATCTAAGTCGTATCCGACCCTTGGTGATTGCATGGACCGTCACTCGTAAGTTACTTTTTCCATGAATTTTCTTAGCAATTATTTTACAGGGTAGGTTGGCAGGTCTTTCCCCAACCCCTACCATGCAGGAGATCCCGCATGGCCAGGGATGATTTATTGTACTAGGAGATTTAAATACACTAACAAATTAAAGCCAAACCCCAGCTAATGCTTTATAATCAGTTACAGCAAACAGTTTTTTCCTTTTGTGATAAAGGTTTTACATGCAAATAAATGCTTGAGGTGATTGTAGCCGTATTAGTGCACTTGCAACAGAAACAATTAAGTACCAATACTTTTTTTATTTGCACTAACATACAATTTTCAGGACAAACTTTCAGGGTATGTTCTCTTCTTCTAGGTCCAAAAGAAGGGGACATACCCTGAAAACTTGTCCTGAAAATTGTAAGTTAGTTCAAATAAAAAAAGTATCGGTACTTACGGTAATTGTTTCTGTTGCAAGTGCACTAATACGGCTACAATCACCTCAAGCATGTATTTATATAAAACCTTTACCACAAAAGGAAAACATTGTTTCCTGTAACTGATTATAAATTATTAGCTGGGGTTTGGCCTTAATTTGTTAGTGTATTTAAATATCCTAGTACATCTAACACTCCCCCCCCCCACCAGATTGACAATGCTGCTGTCCAAAGGTGCCCCCTGTGCTCTTTCATCCAGAATGGGGGGACTCTAATACAGGAAGTTTGTTTCTGACCGGATCAATTAAAACAGAGAAAGAAAGAAAGCCTGACAAATAGAAAACAAATGCAGCCATCACATCTAAGCATTACATTTTTGGATTTTAATGCTGCTTTAGGCTCCATGCACACTAGCATTTTTTTAAGCTCCTAGAAACTGTTATTAGCAGTTTTTTTCTGCTCCTAGAATCTAAATAGTGTTCTCCTGTGTCCATTCACACTGCTTTAGCCTAGTAGCGTTTTTGAGCTTCAGCGTTTAGGAGCAGAAAAAAAAATGTTCTTGTAGAGTTTTTTGGAGAGCTTTTCCAGCAGAAAAAAAACCATTAAAGGCTCCTAAATGCTGCTAAATGCTATTAAACGCCACTAACAGTTTTTTTTATACATTTACTGTAAAAACACTAATAAAACACTAGCGCTCCTAAACATTACTAAAAAAATGCTATTACCAGCGTTTTTTTTATCTAAAAAAAAATTTTTTGAGCTTAAAAAAAACACTAGTGTGCATGGAGCCTGAAAGTGTTTATAAGGGTATCATGGGATTTAAGCAGCTCCTAAGCATTACAGAAAATTATTTGAACTCTGGACCTGTTTTTAGGTCAAAAATGGCCCACATTACCTTCAATATATAACCTTTTTTACTGAAAAAAAGATAGTCAAAAAAGTAAAAAGTACTATAGAAAGTTTTAAAGACACAGAATACAAATAGTGGTCAAATATACAAAAAATAAATAAAGATAGATAGATAGATAGATAGATAGAGAGAAGTGAAAGAAATCAACTATAATATCCTAAGTGCACAAAAAAATAAGTGGAATATGTTTTTTGTTTTCAGGCAAATGATGCCCAAGCACTTCAATGAGTAAAACTGAAAACAAAAATGCGCTGATGGGGAAATCCTGGATTTTATACTTAGGTTGTATATCTGTGCTATAAACTGGAGACACAGTTTGCCACAGGGGCATCCGAGGGTGATTTTAATATTTCCACCACCACCCTAAATGAGGAATCAAACCCCTGCATTAACAGAAGTGGTTATATCTTTTAAGAAAGCATTGGTACTTCTTCGTATTTTAGCTGAGGGGTTTTTGGTTACTTCTTACATACTCACATCACGTGACTGGCCATTACTCCCTATATCCCATTCTGTAAGATCTTCAGTCTCCAACTCTTGCATTGATGAGGGCTGGGACAAAACTGTTTATCTTAGACTGTACTATGAATCTACTCCTAGATTGTAAGCTCGAAAGAGCAGGGCCCTCGAACCCCTCGTGTATTGTATTGTTACTGTCTTGTCTCATGTTCTGTCCCCCTTGCTATTGTACAGCGCTGAGCAAACCCTTTGGCGCTATATAAATACTGTATAATAATAATAATATATGGAATTGAAACAGCAATAACCTCAAAAGTAAATATTTATAGTATTTCAGCTTACCAATTCTTAGATGTGACATCTGCATTAGTTTTATTTTTTAGGGTTTTTTCCTCCATTTTCACCTGGTGATCTAGCCAAGATCTAGTAAGTCTGTTGTTTTTCAAAAGAACAAACTCTTGTGCAGATGTAGCAGTTTGAGAGATGAGACAAACCATTTAGCACTGACATAGATGCTTAAAATGATCAGCTTATATGTATTTATGTAAAAACATTATCCCAAAAGGAAAATAAATTGTTTGCTGTAACTACTTAAAAAAGGTGTTAGCTGGAGTTTGGCTGTGTTATGTTAGTGTGTCTAAATCTGCTAGAACATCTAATACTAGCCTCCTCTCAGACTGACACTGCAACTATCCAATGGTGCCCCCTGTACTCCTTCAGCCAGAGTGGGGACACTCTAACACAGGAGGTGTGTTATTGGCCAGATCACCAGGTGAAAACAGAAAGCAAAAAGCATTCAAAAAGAAAACTTTTGAGAAAAATATTATGAGGACCAAATCTATTCCAAAGTTGACTTTTTTGAAGACCAATGGCAATTTAAAGCATTAGGTCACTTGGAATTCTAAGGTGCTTTTTGGTGTCCATCGTTTCAGGTCCAGGACCAGGGCCAGAGTACTATTGGGTCAGTTTGAAGTGAGTTCAGTAGCAAATGGAGAGCAAATAAAGACAAGAGTGAAGAAAAAAAGGAGAAGAAAAAAAGGAGAAGGAAAATGGGAAAAAAATAACATGGGGGGCAAAAACAGTCTCACCAATTTTTCATCATGGCATGCTTCAAGAATCACAACATTCTACAGTAGGTGCACTGGGGTGCCTTTGGGTCTTTTAGATCAGTAGTGATCCATGGAATATCTCATAGATTTCGGAGGATAAGGAAAGGTCTTTTTCCCCCACTAGGCTAATTGCACCACACATTATGGGTGTTTTTAGGTCTTTTTTTTAAATATAAAGGTTTTCTATTTATTTATTTTTTCTTTTGGTTGAACTGGATAGACTTGTATTTTTTTTTTTTCAACCTAACTATATAGCTTTGTTGTGGTCAACTTACTAGATAGAGGGGGCCACAAGAGAAACCCTTGACATCACCAAAGACCCACATATAATATTCAGTGAATAAAGTTACAGAACGGGGCCGGATCTAGCCTATCTGATCTGGGAGTACATTATAAACCATTAGGGGGTATAATGTCAACAGTGGGATGATTAAACAGAATTTGTGTCTTCTTATATCAATTGCCCCTCTCTGAGCCCTCATAGCATTGGAGGTTCTCATCAGAGTCCCTCCTACATCAAGTGTCCCCATCACAGAGCCCTCTTACATCAGATGTTCCAATCACAGTGCCCTATTACATCAGGTGTCCCCATCAGAGTGCCCCCTTACATCAGATGTACCAATCACAGTGCCCCTATTACATCAGGTGTCCCCATCAGAGTGCCCCCTTACATCAGATGTCCCAATCACAGTGCCCTATTACATCAGGTGTCCCCATCAGAGTGCCCCCTTACATCAGATGTACCAATCACAGTGCCCCTATTACATCAGGTGTCCCCATCAGAGTGCCCCCTTACTTCAGATGTCCCAATCACAGTGCCCTATTACATCAGGTGTCCCCACCAGAGTGCCCCCTTATATCAGATGTCCCAATCACAGTGCCCTATTACATCAGGTGTCCCCATCACAGTGCCCTCTTACATCAGATGTCCCAATCACAGTGCCCTATTACATCAGGTGTCCCCATCAGAGTGCCCCCTTACATCAGATGTCCCAATCACAGTGCCCTATTACATCAGGTGTCCCCATCAGAGTGCCCCCTTACATCAGATGTCCCCATCAGAGTGCCCCCTTACATGAGATGTCCCAATCACAGTGCCCTATTACATCATGTGTCTCCATCAGAGTGCCCCCTTAGATCAGATGTCCCAATCATAGTGCCCTATTACATCAGGCGTCATCATCAGAGTGCCCTCTTACATCAGATGTCCCAATCACAGTGCCCTATTACATCAGGTGTCCCCATCAGAGTGCCCCCTTACATCAGATGTCCCAATCACAGTGCCCTATTACATCAGGTGTCCCCATCAGAGTGCCCCCTTACATCAGATGTCCCAATCACAGTGCCCTATTACATCAGGTGTCCCCATCAAAGTCCTCCCTTATATCGAGGTTCTCATCAGAGTCTCTCTTTCATCAAGTGTCCCCATCACAGTGTCCCTTTATATCAGGTGTCTCCAGAGTGCCCCCTTACATCAGGTGCCCCAATCACAGTGCCCTATTACATCAGGTGTCCCCATTAAAGTACTCCTTTACATCAGGGTTCTCATCAGAGTTCTCCCTTACATCATGTATCCCAATCACAGTGCCATATTAAATCAGGTGTCCCCATCAGAGTGCCCCCTTACATCAGGAGTCCCAGTCACAGTGCCCTCCTACATCAGGTGTCCTCATCACAGTCCTTCCCTACATCAGGATTCTCATCAGAGTCCCTCTTTACATCAAGTATCTCCATCAGACTGCCCCCTTACGTTAGGTGTCCCTATCATAGTGCCTCTTTGTATCATCTGCCTGCATCAAAATAGCTCTGTACACCAGATATCTCATCCAAATGCTTCCATACATCAACTCCCATCAGATCCCCCCTTACATCTACTGTCCCCATTAAAGTGCCTCATGGATCATGGATCTAAAATCTGGGGGGGGGGTCACGGCCCACCCCAGCACTCTCCTAGATTCGGGCCTGTTGCAGAAAGTTGTTTGAGGCTGCAGACATGGAACGGGAGATGGTCAGAGACTACACACATGCTACAAGAGTTGGTTGGAGGCTATAGACATGTTTTAGGAATTGATGGAGATTGGGGACATGCTTCATAGACTGGAGGCACATTATATGAGACTGCTCATGATCACTGTTATTCCATCTCCTTTACAAATCTTCCACATCTGTACTCCTTACAGCATTCTCAAAACCTACTTTTTCCATATTTGATATTTGTTTCGCAAGATCCATGATAAAGAAATCAGAGGGAAATATTATAAAAAGAGAAAAAACATGGATAGCAAAGAAAAAAGAAGAAACCAAATCATCTGACTACTAGAAGTTAGGTGAAGGAACCTATTCTTTTATTGGCCCAAGGTAAGTAACTAGGTACGGAAACACACACCACTAATTTCTGGGGCCGTAAGGGCCACACAAGACGTGTTAAAGGGTTGTAGGTTGGGCACAAGGATTTTAGACCCTATATAAATACAGGTTAGAATTCCTTCAGGGAAATATTAACTTGAAACAGTAAAGCTAAGAGTAGTTATTATATTATTATTATACAGTATTTATAAAGCGCCAATAGTTCGCTCAGCGCTGTACATTACAAAGGGGGACAGAACATGTGACAGAACAATACCAATACAATGCAAAACATGAGGGGATCGAGGGCCCTGCTCTTTCGAGCTTACAATCTAGGAGGGAGGGGATAGTGGTACAGGAGGAGATAGCTGTGGGGGATGGAGTGGTAGGAAGAGTGGAGGAGGTCGGCAGGTTAGCAGGGGGTGGGGTAGGCTTCCCTGAAGAGATGGGTTTTCAGGGTGCGCCTAAAGGAGAGGAGAGTAGGTGATAATCTGATGGGTTGGGGCAGGGAGTTCCAGAGGATGGGCGACACCCTGAAGAAGTCCTGGAGGCGGGCATGGGAGGAGGAGACCAGGGAACTAGAGAGAAGGAGATCTTGTGAGGAGCGGAGTGTGCGTGTTGGGTGGTACTTGGATATTAGGTCAGTGATGTAGTACGGGGCAGTATGGTGGACAGCTTTGTACGTCAGTGTTAGGATTTTGAATTTGATCCGTTGTGCAATCGGAAGCCAGTGGAGGGATTGGCAGAGGGGGGTGGCGGAGATGGAGCGGTTGGAAAGGTGAAAGAGTCTGGCAACCGTATTCAGGATCGACTGAAGCGGGGATAGCCAGCGGTGAGGTAGGCCAGTGAGGAGGGAGTTGCAGTAGTCGAGTCGTGATATGATGAGGGAGTGGATGAGCTGTTTAGTGGTTTCTGGGGTTAGGAACATGCGGATTTTGGCGATGTTGCGGAGGTGGAGTCTGCACGAGTTTGTTAAAGATTGGACTTGGGGCTGGAAGGATAGGTTGGAGTCCAGAATGACACCAAGTACGGTGTAGTTGGTCACATTCAACGGGACTTGTTCAGATTTAGTATATTCCTCAATAAGTATTAAGAAGATACTGTTTGTACTTCTTTATGGCGGTGTTGCTTCAGAGATATTTACGATGTCAAATTATCATTTCTAGATCAGCCCAGGA
Organism: Staurois parvus; assembly: GCF_062004578.1. Taxonomy (NCBI): domain Eukaryota; kingdom Metazoa; phylum Chordata; class Amphibia; order Anura; family Ranidae; genus Staurois; species Staurois parvus. The sequence continues at coordinate 5,837,255 of NW_028318146.1, read as the reverse complement.
CACAAGTCCTTTCTTTAGGATTTGGAGTCCGGAGCTGGAGCTTAACCACTGGAGCCACTCGAGAGCTGGCAAAGACTGCCCAATCTGGTACCAGCAATGGACAATTGCTAAATTCCTTATCTGGTGCTCTAGAACCAGAAAAAAAGTAAAACCAAATTAAATAAACTAAATTAAAAATTTTAATGGCTCCTCCTTTTAAAGCCCTCTCCTACTTTATATTTGAACAAGACTTTTCTATTAAAGCACAAGGTCAGTCACACGGTCACAAGAAGATGCTGTCGCAGATGTAATCAGTCTCTCATATTTCATGTGAATAGCAAAGTGACTTCAATAAATACTACAAAACCTTAAAGAAACTTGCACTGCAAAACCAAATGTCAGTCTACCTAACTGAATTGTTTCCATGTTGTTTTATAAATCAGTCAAGATTAACTGCTCTCTCACAGTTTATTTTGAAGGCTTAGGGCTCCTTCACATCAGAAAATATGTTTTAGAGGGTCACTCCACCCAATAGTCATTATTTAGCCACAGATGGAGCCTGGTGGGTTGAGTCAGCCCCTGGAGTCTAATGAGGAAAACATGTATAAGAGACGCTAGATATGTTCTGTGCTGTAAGTGACCATCTTCCCTACCAGGCCAATTTTGACACTTCCCTCATATATGTAAAAATCAATGTTTTATTTGCTAGAAAATGTACTTAGAACCTCCAAACATTATATATTTTTGTAGCAGAGGCCCTAGAGAATAAAATAGCGGTATGCGGTGCAATGTTTTATGCAATGTTTTGATATTTTAGTTTTTTGGGAGTTTTACATGATTTATTATATTTTAATATATTTTTGTCACGATTATTATTTTTATATTTTTTTTAATATTTTTTTACTAGCGCAATCTATGTATTTTTGTACTTAATGTTTTATGTCACACAGTATTTGCACAGCGATTTTTCAAACGCAATTTAAAAAAAAAACAAACACTTTAATTAAAAACAAAAACACAGTTATTATTATTATACAGGACTTATATAGCGCCAACAGTTTGCTCAGCGCTTTACATTATGGGGTTGATTTACTGAATCTGGAGAGTGCAAAATCTAGTGCAGTAAATTTTAGTAAATCAGACCCAATATATAACTAAATTTTTTTTTAAAATATGAAAGATGATGTTACGCCAAGTAAATAGATGTCATGCATTAAAATTGCGCACACTCATGGAATGGCGCCAAACTCCAGTAAATTTTAGTAAATCAGACCCAATATATAACTAATTTTTTTTTTTTAAATATGAAAGATGATGTTACGCCAAGTAAATAGATGTCATGCATTAAAATTGCGCACACTCGTGGAATGGCGCCAAACTACTGTGCTGTAAAATTTCCATAGGTGAGGTGTTAAACATTTCTACAGGTTACCAGTTTAGAGTTACAGAGGGGATCTAGTGCTAGAATTGTTACTCTTGCTCTGATGCTCGTAGCGATATCTCACATGTGTGGTTTGAACACCATTTACATTTGTGGGTGTGACTTACTTATGCATTCACCACTGCGGGCGAGCACAGGGGGACGAGGGCACTTAAAAACTGTTTTTATTATTTATTTTATTACTTTTTTTATTTTTACACTGTCTCTTTAAAGAAAAAAAAATGTGATCACTTTTATTCCTATCACAAGGAATGTAAACATCCCTTGTGATAGAAATAAGCAGTGACAGATCCTCTCTATGGAGAGATCTGGGGTCAATAAGACCCCACATCTCTCTTCTACATTGTAAAGCATTAAATAAAAGAAGCATTGATCTAATGCTTTAAAAAATAATGGCTTTGTTTACATTATGCCGGAACTGGAAGTGACTTAATGATGTTGTTCCGGTCTCCCTAGGCCGTAAAAATGAGTGGAGGCCATCTTTCCTTCACTCATCTCTATGCCCAGCCACCGCGATCTTCTTGGGCTCACCGATCATCCAGGTAAGCCCGAGATATACCAGAAAGTGAGGGGGCAACCCCTACCGCCGCTTCTAAAAGTGATACAGCGGCGAATCCACTGCTAGGATCACTTTTAGCAGAAAGGCAATCGCCAGCTGAGAAAAAAATACCAGGGTTATGGTACATTGCCGCAGCCATAACCTTGGTATTCCACTCCCAACCGAGGATGTCTGGCCCAGTTGCGAAGTATTAAGCAGACTCTTCAGTGAGGCTCCTTTTACATACCAATGTGGCTCCAAGTAAAGGACCTGGTCCTTGGGGATATCAAGATATGTAGAAAGCAGGGTGCCCACCGGTGATGTTAAGAGTATATACACACACATATATATATATATATATACACACACATATATATATATATATACATACATATATATATATATATATACACACACACACATACATATACACACACACACACATTATTTTTTGTTGTTAAGTGTAACCCAGAAGGAGGAGTATGTGAAACGCATTGGCTTTCCTGTCTTATTGCATATAAAAGACCAATCTGGACTCTACACCATTGGTATGGCACCCTTACTGCTTTCAGCATATGCATACCTGCTTTCTCATGTGTCTTGGATACTCCAACAGTGAAATGTCCCTGATAAAAATCAAAAACTCTGTTCCTGTCCACCTTGGAGTTTGGGGTGTTCCAGCTCCTCCAGTTACATTCCCTATAATAGGAAAAGAGAGCTTCCTGTAATAAAGACCACTCACTGCTGCTCTCTCTCCTTCGGCAGGGTGACTGGTCTTGTCAATGCCCCCTCCTGCAGTTTTCTGCAGGCAGTCTGCAGTGGGTGGAGCCTGCTGGGCCCCTCCCACAGCTCTGCTCTCTGCACAGGCAACGTGCACCATAGTGATGATGTCATTTATTTATATCGTTTGTGTCCATTAATTAATACATTTTAGTTCAACTTTTTGTTCATTACATTCAGTTTTAATAAATGCCTGTTAAACGTTGCTAATACTTACCTAGTCAATGGTCCTCCCACTCTATAAATACACTTATGGATCTAGAGGCTGCCCTTTGTACCAAAGTTTGGCATATTTGGATGGAATCCCGGAATTCTGTTGCCTCCACTTCCGACCAGAGATAGCTCTAGTACGTCTAGTTCACTTATAGGGATATTTGAGTTTGATTTGTACCGTGAGGTTGTCCATCCCCTCTACTCCTTTCCATTAATATTGGCTACCGTGATTATGCTGTAAAGTTCTAAAAGGTGCAGATTGCCGTTTACTGTTTATGGTTTGCTTCAGTTTGTTATGATCTAAGCCTGGGTATGCCCAATAGGCTTTGTTTTGTACTCTATAACACTTTTATATTGAATAAAGAGAATTTACACACAAAAAATAAAGTTGCTAATACTTACTGAATCAAATGCACTTTGGATTAGAGTTTACAAGATAAGATTCAAACAAAATGTCCATATGCACTAAAATGGGCAAATACTGCCCCATGATATTCTCCAATGATATCAAAAAGCGGAACGTAAACTTCTTCTATTTCTTTATGAACAGTATTTCTGTGGGAAGAAGCTACTGTACAGGAAATGCTACAAATGATGAACTTTAGGTTCTTACCTTTAGAATTTTTCCAAGAGTAATAGAATTCCCTGTTACACTTTGAACTTCTGCTTTTGATGCTCAGACATCAAAATGATGGCAAAACTGGGTTTTCAAAATGATAAAAGAACATTTTCCATATTGTCCTCCAAGCTGAACTCCGGATAGCTATTAAAATGGATATTAACTCTCCCTCCCATATTTTTTTTTTATGACCCCTGCTTACCTCAAGGTGAGTTCAGCACATTTTAGATACTTAGCCACCAAGTGGGTCTAGCTGAGAACCTCTTCTCCTCTGGCAGTACTATGGTTCTGCATTGCCATGTTTGACAGTGGCATCGATAGGATGCCAGTTGTTCCAGGTCCAGCCTCCTGATGATGCTAATAGGCCCGCCCCTCCTGCTTTCCTAAATGAAAGGCTTTGCCTCCCGGGAAAACGTGCACATCCCAGGAGACAAAGGGAGGACAGTGCACGTCATTCTCCTAGGCAAATGACATGCATTGGAGGGGGGCCCTGAACATATTCCTTAAACGAGAAGTGTGGCTTTTGTTAAAAGAGAAAAAACGTATTTAGGTGGATGCAAGACTGGGAACTGAGCGATTGAAAACCGCTGATCACTCAGTTCTCAGTCTTCATTGAGCAGAGAGATGGTGACTGTCAGTCACCAGCTCTCTGCTCTGCCTTCCCAGCGTTCACTGGAGCGCCAGGCCGTGGAGAGGACAGGAGCAACTGGTTCAGGCTCTCAGCGGCTTGCTGAGAGGCTGAGCCAGCTGCCAGACCAGGCATCTGGATGGATCCCGACCACATGGTCAAGATCATTTCAGAGCCTGGACAGGCTCTGTGATGTTAGCCAATAGAAGCCTTTATCCCACTGTTGGCTGAAAACAGGTCATATGAGTGAAGAACAAACTGCACTCCTCTGATCCATAGAAGTACAGCCAAAACAGCTTTGACTATATTTCTCCTTTAAAAAATAAATAAATAAATAAAAAGAGGGGAAAAAAGCTTGCAATAGCTGTTGAGGACTGAAAGGATAAGATTTTTCTGGGTGAAGATTTGCTTTAAAGATAACCATTTAAAGTAGAACTATGGGCAAAATATATATGGCATATATGATACAGTCTGTCACTAGCATTAAAGTTGAGGTTTACATAAATATTGTCTTAATACATGTTCTCCACAGATAGCAAGGTTCCAGGGTCATAGGCACAAACATTGCATAATATACTGTAGGTTGGTACCTCAAATGAGAAACCTGATCAAGAGCACAGTGAAAATGGTTTAGCCATAAGAACGAGCCAGCCAATGGAGTTAGGGAAAGCCTAGACATGGAAGATGCGGAAGATTCAGAAAAAGATGAAGTAAAGGTAGTGGTGGTAGAGATATGGAAGGATGTAATGAGGGCAAGAAGGAGGCACACTGGCTGGAAGGGGTTTCTGGTGGCTTCTCGAAGCCTTTAGGATACATCAGTGATCCAGTAGTCCAAGCTCAAAGCTATTTGGTAGACATTGTGAGACCATTGGTTTCAAGATTTTGTGGATTGTAGGCATAATGTTCTGCAGTTTCATTTATTTTATTACTATTGACTACATTTGGCTTTTGAGCCTAATTTGGTCTGCCTCGTGCTCAGCCCCCTATGCCCGTTCTCCAGACTTCTTTGCCACTGAGCCACCATCTCCACGTAACCCTAGCTTAAATAAGCATATATATTTTTTGTTTATTATGTGTATTTCTATGTGCTTTTCTGTATACTTATTTAGTATTTTCTTACATGCAGTAGCACTAATCTCCCTGACATTCAAGTTACGGTCCTGAAGAAGCCAAATGCACAGGCGAAACGCGTTGACCGTTCCTTGATTAATGTATATTACAGTTATTGTTATTATGTGCTCAGTGATCAACATATACGTGAGGGAGGCACTTTGTTTATAATTATGTCTTTCTTTTCTTGGCCCCTTTTTGGGGGTATGTTTGTATCATGAGTCCTATAAAGAATATATGACTCTTTTATGTCAATAAATGGCTGTATGTATCTTACTGTGTGGTCTCTTACTGTGCCCAAAGAATCCAATATTTTTGCCTTACTTAGCGTCCAGCTTTTTCTCTTTTGTTTTCAGTAGGATTTGGCACTAGGAAGCGTTTTTATTTATTTTTTCATATTATTCATAAGGACCCATTGTACCCTATTTTGACCTTTGATTGGGACAAAGAGTCAGAGAGACACACTTTTGCATGGATCATGAGTGTAAATTGATGCTTGGACAGTTCAACTGGTTTCAAATTTAGGAGTGCCTTGCTTGTTTTCATAGACAGTGACTTTTGAAAAAAATAAAAACACGTATAGAAACCTGAAAACCTGTACCCTGTTGTTTTTTTTTCCAAACTAAAATTCTTTACTTGGACTATCCCTGTAAAGTGGTGGAGAAACAGGAGAGGCATGTGAGAGCTGTCGTAGAATCTCAATAGGAAACTGTATTAAAGTCTGTTCAATTAAAGTTTTAAAATCCCAAAACAAACATTTATTATATAGTAGCTTACCAGTTCTTAGATATGATCTTAGATACTCCGTGGTATTAAACTCAAAAACAAACATTTGTTATATTGCAGCTTAACAATTCTTAGAAGTAATGGCTGCATTACTTTTCTTTTTTAGGCTTTCTTTCTTCTATTTTTATTTGGTGATCCAGCCAGTAAGTCTGTTGTGTTTCAAAGAAGCCCTCTTGCACAATGTATCAGTTCCAGAGACGAGAAAAACCATTTAACACTAGTAGATTAGGTAGGGTAGCACTACTACCATGTGATAATTGACATAAAAAATAACGGACTCGATATAAAATGGATGAATACATAACTTATATAAATAAATATAGGTGTACAGCGGTGCACCTAATGTGTATCCCAAAAACATACCATCCAAAATGTGACTAAATATAAGTGATTTAAGTGAAACAAATTTTAACCAAATATATATACATGTGATCATAAATTAACAATATTCATAAATCAAATAGTACAAAGTCCCCAATCTATAACTGTGATGAATCAATCTTCGACCGTGAAAATTAATATGTGCTCAAGTGCATCAGACAATCTGTCACCGTCTAGCGTGCACGCTTACCTCCAATCTTTGATCCTCAAGGAGTCATAAGGCATAACAAATCATCAGTTAGTCCCAGGTGGGATGAATCTCACTCTCTGGATGGACACAGGATCAGCTTCCACACAGCCCATGGTTAATCAACCATTACAATGGTAAGGCACCTTTACAAAACTCCTCCACTCTCCCAATGGCTCATAAACAGGGAATCAGAGAAAAAGCTGCCATAGTATAATAGAGTAAAATTTATTATACCATACACAAATGCCAAAGACCAACTCACACATTAAAATCGGGTCATAGACCCACCAGGCATGAACTGTATAACCCACAGTCAGGGTGCTTGCATAGGGAGTCCAAAGCTGGCTGCCATCTGTGCATAATTGCGTCACCACGCTCTAGTCCGACATGTTGCGTCACGATAACATGTGACTTCTCCAAGGATCTTCATTTAACACTAGCAGTGTGCTTACAATGAGCAGCTTGAAGGTGGTGGGGGAATACAAGGTTGCTGTGTGTTAGTCTTATGTATGATAAATCCCAGACTGCTGTCCTGCCTCTCAATGCAACACAACTGGGTGTTCACTGGTGTCCCTGAGCAGTTTTTCTATTTTGTAGTGGAGTAGTAGAACACTTTACACAATCTGGGTCCACACATTTATGCCCAACCCGAGTATAGTATGCCGTTATCTTCTAGTTCTGGGTGTGATAATGCCAATTGTTAACGGTCTCTTCTATCCACCCCTCCCAGGGCTCTGGTGTCCAATGTCTGGCTTTGGTGTCAGTATAAAGAACCACCAATTGACTTTGATAGGAGGGGGCAGGACAAAATAGATGGCCATGGTGGGGGAGAGTATAAATAAATTCACATAAGTTCTGATGTGGATAAAAGGTAAATGCTCACAAAAACAGTTGAGCCCAAAGAGTTTGGGTTCACCACAAACCTCCTAACCAGAAGGGTCAGTCAGTGCAGCTCTTTATTTTAAGTAACTCCCTCAAGTTAAAAAATATGGATCAAAAGGTCTATGCTATAGAAGAGCACTTATACTCACCTCTCCTGTGGCCCGTGTCTCTTAAGCCTGGTACACATGAGAAAATCAGGTGACCGTTCGTCCAAACTTTAACGAAAGTGCACATCTTAATGTAATGGAATGATATTGACTTGTACGAAAAATCTCAGCCAACAAAAAAGGAAAACGTAGCTCCATACAACCATAGTAGTAGAAGAAGTGTAGGGTTGCTCCTTGCTTCTGATCATGCACGTTTCTTTCTATTCAATTTTATTTCCATACATCTACTGTGCACAATAAACAACGATCTTGTATTCTTGTACAAAAAAAAAATTTCTAGCATGCTTGCCGTCTTAAAAGTCAAAAAATCAAAAGCACTATATTAACGACCAGATAATCGGCCGATCGTTCCTTATAGGAGAATTTTCATCTGATTTTCTTGTCATGTGTACAAGCCTTAACCCTCCTCATTCCAGTGCCACAGCAGGGGTGTCAAACCGGCGGCCCTCCAGCTAAACTACAAGTCCCATCATGCCTCTGCCTTTGAGAGTCTTGCTTGTAACTGTCAATCTTGCAATGCCTCATTGAACTTGTAGTTTGGCAACAGCTGGAGGGCCGCCAGTTTGACACCAGTGGTCTATGGCATTTGACACTTCTGGAAGTTTTGAATGTATTTGTATTCTGCCACACACTGTGGTTTAATTGTCCAACCCCTACATCACTACAGGACTCAGCAGTGACATAAGGGTTAGAAGGATGAAACCACAGTGTGTGGTGGGAGACATGGGCATCCAACACTACTAGACGCAGGGGCAAACTGACCATTTGAGCACTCGGGCATTGCCCGAGGGCCCAGTGTCAGTAGGGGGCCCCGTGAGATGCCCCTGGTACCTTTCATTGGCTTTTTCATAGGCTTTTTTGGGTGTGGGCGAGGACACAGGGGCCCCATGATCTCCTATTGCCTGAGGGCCCCATGAGTTGTCAGACCGCCCCTGACTAGACGTGTTGAATGTTAAAGAGTCTTAACAGAGGTTGCAACTCATGAATGGAGCAAAGGTTGAAGACACAGGTCTCTGGAGAGGTGCGTATACTACATCTTCTATGGGAAGAAAGTTTGACCTGGTCTTGCGTTTCGAAAAAAAACTTTTGTTAACAAACCATACCATTCAATAGTCCAAGCAGCACGGTGTTTCTGAACTTGTGGTCTTCAATACAGCACCTGATGAAGATCACAGGTCCAAAACATTGCACTCATTGGGCTGTAATAGGATAATAAAAGCAATGCAGTCAAGCCCCAAGAGCTGTATATTGTCCTTCTATATCTGGTATGTCAGGTTGTTGCTTGGGGCGTGTCAGGGAAAGACACCAAGCCAAGTACCACCACAACACAGAGACATTGATTCATAGCTGGCAGGATGACGGTTATTTCATGAGTTCTTCTCACGGAGAATTATCGAATTGTTCAGTTTGCACTGGCAGCCAGCATCGTTCTCCGCACCTGTCCCTCAGCACTGATACTATCTCACCTAAGCTTTGATTTGCTGCAGAACAAACATTGAGAGCAAAGAATGGCATCTGCCTAAACAGCCCTGCTCACTCTACATTATTCCTCAGAAAGGTGTGGGATTAACTCATTATTGCATGGCTCAGTAACCTGGGGCCAACAGCTGCCAGCGGGCTCCACGTTCTCAAAGCCAGCACACACAAGTGTCAGACAGCAACACATAGAGCAGCCATCTTCAAAACAAGCTTAAAAGGCCCTATGTTGGTCAATAATTGGCCGGAAGTGGGCTAACAGACAGTCAACCATGCGGCTTGCATTGGTGAAGATGCCCAAGTGAATCTGAAAAGGCAAGCTGAGCTCCAGGCTAATGTAAAAAAAACCTAAATTGTCTAATGAATTAACCTCCCTAGCGGTCTGATTATGTCCATATTTCTGTGCTGAAAGCGGTACATTTTTTTGCATGGAAATATGTATTTTTTTTATTTTGTAATTTTTACTGTAATTTTTAGGAATAACTCACTGAAATCTGTCCAAACAAGAGTCTAGTAAACATCCCGGGTAGGATAAAACTTGAAACACGAAATCATAAATTATAATTTAATAAATAATCATAAAAATAATAATATAATAATAATAAATTTAATTCAATAATATAATCAAACCAAAAACACTTAAATGTGAAATATAGCGCCAAGTTCGCACATCGCTGAGCAAAGTCGCAAAATAGTTTTCAGTGTCTGATGACAAATTTCCCCCACGAATCATTATCACTCAATTCTGCAAGTGGTTCTGATTTACTATCTCTGTTCTCTAGCCGGTCTAAAACCGCTTTTGACCTAAAGGGACGCTTTTTGGACGCCATGGACGTTTCTCAGTTTCCAGGCAGAAAGAACAGTAAAAATGCAGGCAGGGTGCAGGACAAAGCACTCGGGACAAAATGTATGTGAAATGGTTTGATACAGGAATGTTATACTATGTCAAATTCATTTATTAGAAAATGACAGTTTCTAAAAAATTTTAAATTTGCCGCCGGTTCCGGCCCCCGTATGTCCCGACGCTCGCAGGGACCGGAACATGGAAGCCGGATGCCTGCATCGGCCGAACGCTCCTCAAACGCTCCCCAAAGACCATATACATGTTGTTGAGGTGTTTGATAGGCGTTTTCCAAGCGTTAAAACCGCAATACAAATGCTGATGATGAAGTTAATGGTATTAACACCCCGCAATTGCCTCGAAAAAGCATCGCAAATGCCTCCCAGGCCTTTGAGGAGTGTCACCATAGATTTGAATGGGAGGCGTTGACAGGCTTCAACTCCTCCTAACTTGACATAAGGCGTCAATTTTGCTGCAATGCTAACGCTTCAGTATGAACAGAGCTGTGTATAATTTTCATAGATATTTGAGGAGTGTTAAAAACGCCCATCAAAACACCTGCAAAATGCCTGCCTACAAAGCTAGTGTGAACTTAGCCTTGCTGCACTAAAGCAATACACATGCTTTGCTGCACAGTGATGCATTACAGCACATTGCGTTCCCCAGAAAAGGGTCAGGTGAGGTTTGCAGGGCACTAAGTTGCATACAGGGGCGGACTGACCATTTGGAAACTCGGGCACTGCCCGAGGGCCCAGGGTCAGTAGGGGGCCCCATGAGATGCCCCTGGTACCTTTTTCATAGGCTTTTTTGAGTTTGGGCAAGAACACAGGGGCCCCATGATCCCCTATTGCCCGGGGGCCCCATGAGTTGTCAGTCCGCCCCTGGTTGCGTAGGCTCCATTCATGGTATGCATCGGTTGTAGGGCAGCACATTCATCTCAATGGGCTGCCCTACACATAAAAAATATGAAAAGTCCCTGGCCCTTTTCCAAAATTGCGCTCCATTCACACCATGTATGTGCGATAGAGTGTGCACGCATCGCTTGTATGGCAGCCCATTAATCTTAATGGGCTGCCCTATATGTGAGAAATATGCAAAGCCCCTGACCTTTTTGCAAAATATTGCTGCACAAAAAAAAGCTTGCAAGCGAAAACATGCAGCTTGCGCAGATGAATGGGGGTGCCATTGGGTGTTAATGGCACCTGCTAAAGCTGATTGGAAACCATGAACAACTTCACCGGATTTTTCACTCTTCAGTTTTAGTAAAACTGCCCCTAAGAATTTTTAAATGGATCTAGTGTAAATCTGGCCATACATGGGTCAAATTCCAAAAGAATTTTCTTTCGAAAATCTTTTCTATGAATTTTCGTTTGAATTTTGCACCATTAGTGGGTCACATAAACAGCCGATTTTCGTGTGACCATCGAATTTGAGTGATTGGGCATATTGGAAATTTTTTGAAAAACGAACAAATTTTGAATCAATGATGGGAGAATTGTGCGAGAAATATAAAGCTGTGACCTGGAAAAAAAAAATTCTTGGCCATGAAAATTCTTTTCTGTAGCAACATGAGATGAAATTGAAGGCTTGGTTGGTTGAATGTCAAAATCAATGGTGGCGCCATCGGATTACAAAACGCACAAACATTTCTGATTTTCTATAGAAAATTTGTTCAGAATTTGACCCATGCATGGCCTGCATAAGTGCGTAAATATTACTTTTTTTTTTAGCCTCTTGGAACTGCCGTAGAGCACACCTTAGATCAGCTGCAGTACCATACAATTTGTTACAAGTGAAAATGCGCACATTAGCAGATAATTAGCACAGATATGCCATTGAGAGTTAATGGCAACACCATGCATCTGTTAAAGGGCAGCCATTTCCGGACGTGCCAGAAAAAGCATGCTCTTTTGTGTGCATTCCCAACATGCACAATGTGTGAACATAGCCTGGAGCACTGGTGTGATTCCGGCTTTGGGCTGGGAGAGTGAGGGGCAGTAGTAGGAGCCAATCAGGCTCTGCTGCATACTGGTGTTTACAAGGAGAAAGAGCAGAGAGAGCAGAGTAATTACCTCATCCATCTATTGCTGATCCTCCACTGTCCAATCATAACCTGGGCGCAGAGTGGTGACCAGGCTGCATCGCATAACCTCAGCAGACAAAACTCAGGTCATTAGTCTGGCTGTGCTGATTAGCAGGGCTGTGAAAATCTCAGGACTGGATGGATAGAATTACAAATCTTTTGGCAGGAAGAACACCTCCCATATGTGTAATTTAGCTTCTCATTTAAAGTGAATAGATAGTGATTTTTTTTCTTTTAGTTTTGAATAGGGTCGGGATAAATTAGAACACTTGTAGGGAAGGGGATAGATTAGAACATCAGGTTTGATTGTTCTATTTGTCCCCGCTAGGTAAATTTACTCTTGCTGTTTGTCCTGCTGACCATTGTCACCAAGGCAGAAAATTGATGGAACATCAATATCCAAAATTTTAGAGTTGTCATCAGAGCATGAGTTCAGGGGAAATATTTCAGTAGAGACGTTTGTTTTTGTAACGAAAGGGAGATTCTCCTCACTTTGGAGATGTCCTCTCACTGTCCGCTTAAGGACAGGAAATATAGAAGAATCCAAAAAATGAAAACAAAATTGCCCAGAACTCTTGTGTAAATCCACAGTACAAATATATTTAATGAAAAAAAGAAAATGGGGAAGAAGCCATAGACCCTGCTAATTCATTTCAGCCTTTCTAATAGCTGGGTAAAAGTGGAATACCCTTATATAGGAGCCCACAATGGAAGCAGACGAAACAAGGGTAACAACAAATGCAGAACTGCAAAGATCCAAAAAAGTCACAATAGATGAATCTCTCCAATGGGACACAACAAAAAAATAATCTGGCAGCAGTTTCACACATTTCACACTGTATCAAAAACCAAAAACGTTCAGCTTCAAGTAGACATGATGAATTTATTGTAAACCATTGCAGAAAGATCCATCAATACCAAGAGAAATGGTTGGAGCCAAAACCTGCATTTACAAAACTTTAAGATGTTGCCATCCCACATAACAGGGGTCTCCATACTTTCTAAACAAAGGGCAAATTTACTGTCCTTCAGACTTAAGGGGGCCAGACTGTGGCCAGTGGGAGTAGAAAATGCACCAGTATTAGTGGGAGTAGACAATGACTTAGGCTTGGTAATCAGTGGGAGTAAAAAAACTATAGCCCCATAGTGCCTGTTGTCAGGAGGAAGAATAGTGCCCCATCATTGGTGTGTGTGTGTGTGGGGGGGGGGGGGGGAGGGGATAGTGTGATTGTGTCAGTGGGAGGAATAATGTCCCATCATTGATGTCAATGGTAGGAATAGTGCCCATTCTTTGATATCAATGGGAGAAATAGTGCTCCATTGTTGGCATCAGTGGCAGGAATAGTGCTCCCTAATTGGTATCAGTTAGAGTAATAATACCCCATCATTGGTATCAGTGGGAAGAATAGTGTTCCATCATTGGTATCAGTGGGAAGAATAGTGTCCCATCATTGGTATCAGTGGGAAGAATAGTGCCCCATCATTGGTATTAGTGGGAAGAATAGTGTCCCATCATTGGTATTAGTGGGAAGAATAGTGTCCCATCATTGGTATTAGTGGGAAGAATAGTGTCCCATCATTGGTATCAGTGGGAAGAATAGTGTTCCATCATTGGTATCAGTGGGAAGAATAGTGTCCCATCATTGGTATCAGTGGGAAGAATAGTGTTCCATCATTGGTATCAGTGGGAGGAATAGTGCCCCATCATTGGTATCAGTGGGAAGAATAGTGTCCCATCATTGGTATCAGTGGGAAGAATAGTGTCCCATCATTGGTATCAGTGGGAAGAATAGTGTTCCATCATTGGTATCAGTGGGAAGAATAGTGTTCCATCACTGGTATCAGTGTGAAGAATAATGCCCCATCATTGGTATCAGTGGGAAGAATCGTGTTTCAGCATTGGTATCAGTGGGAAGAATAGTGTTCCATCATTGGTATCAGTGGGAGGAATAGTGCCCCATCATTGGTATCAGTGGGAGGAATAGTGCCCCATCATTGGTATTAGTGGGAGGAATAGTGCCCCATCATTGGTATTAGTGGGAAGAATAGTGCCCCATGATTGGTATTAGTGGGAAGAATAGTGCCCCATGATTGGTATTAGTGGGAGGAATAGTGCTCCATCATTGGTATCAGTGGGAAGAATAGTGTTCCATCATTGGTATCAGTGGGAAGAATAGTGCCCCATCATTGGTATCAGTGGGAAGAATAGTGTTCCATCATTGGTATTAGTGGGAAGAATAGTGTCCCATCATTGGTATCAGTGGGAAGAATAGTGTCCGATCATTGGTATCAGTGGGAAGAATAATGTCCCATCATTGGTATCAGTGGGAAGAATAGTGCCCCATCATTGGTATTAGTGGGAGGAATAGTGTCCCATCATTGGTATCAGTGGGAAGAATAGTGTCCCATCGTTGGTATCAATGACAGGAATCATGCCCCACTGTTGATATCAGTAGGAAGAATAGCACCCCATTGTTGGTGTCAGTGGATGGAATGGAAAGTCATAGATAGTGTCAATGGGAGGAATAGTGCCTCGTATCAATGGGAGGAACTGTGCCTCATATCAGTGGGAAGCAAAGTGCCTCATATCATTGGGAGGAAAAGTGTCCCAAAGGCCAGATAATGGCAAGCATAGGGCCGCATCTTGGCCACAATTTGGATACCACTGTCCTATAATATATTATGCTAAAAAAAGGGACATTATGTGCCACATTTTGAGAAATATTACATCATATATCCATTACTTCCAAATAAATGACAATGTAATTTATTACATGCAAGATTACATAAACAGGTTAATAAGATATCCTCCCAACATAAGATATCTATAGGTAACAAATTTTTTTTATAAAAGAACATATCCATTGCTTACAAAAACAAATGCATCTTGTAAACACCATTCCCAATATGTCCCCCCAATTTTGCACCAGGGATCCATTTCTTGGATTCCTTTAATGCCTGAGATGGTTCCTGGTGCAGAACTGGGAGACCTATCAGAACTGGTGCTTTCCAGCTGTCATTTTTTAAAGTAATAGATATGTTCCTTTACTGGAAATATTGTTACCTACAAATACACTATATTGCCAAATTTATTGGTCGGCCTGCCTTTACATGCACATGAACTTTATTTGGCATCCCAGTCTTAGTCTGTAGGGTTCAATATTGAGTTGGCCCCGCCCTTTGCAGCTATAACAGCTTCAACTCTTCTGGGAAGGCCGTCCACAAGGTTTAGGAGGGTGTCTATGGGAAGGTTTGACCATTCTTCCAGAGGCGCATTTGTGAGGTCAGGCACTGATGTCGGGGAAGGAGGCCTGGCTCACAGTCTCCGCTCTAATTCATCCCAAAGGTGTACTATCGGGTTGAGCTCAGGACTCTGTGCAGGCCAGTCAAGTTCCTCCACCACAAACTCGTTCATCCACGTCTTTGCACACCAGTGCACAAAGCAAGGTCCATAGTCATGTTGGACCAGGAAGGGGACATCCCCTAACAGTTCCCACAAAGTTGGAAGCATGAAATTGTCCAAAATTTCTTGGTATGCTGACACCTAAAGAATTCCCTATACTGGAACTAAGGGGCCAAGCCCAACCCCTGAAAAACTGAAAAACAACCCCACACCATAATCCCCCCTTCACCAAACTTTACACTTGGCACAATGAAGTCAGGCAAGTACCGTTCTCCTGGCAACTGCCAAACCAAGACACGTCCATCGGATTGCCAAACAGAGAAGCGTGATTCGTCACTCCAGAGAAGAGAACATGTCTCCACTGCTCTAGAGTCCAGTGGCGGCATGCTTTACACCACTGCATCCAATGCTCTGCATTGTACTTGGTAATGTAGGACTTGCATGCAGCTGCTCGGCCATGGAAACCCATTCCATGAAGTTTTCTACACATTGTTGTTGTACTAATCTGCAGGCCACATGAAGTTTGGAGGTCTTTAGCTATTGACTCTGCAGGCAGTTGGCGACTTCTGCGCTCTGTGCACTTCAGCATGCGCTGACCCCGCTCTGTCATTTTACATGGCCTACCACTTGGTGGCTGAGTTGCTGTTGTTCCAAGTTGCTTCCACTTTGTTATAATCCCACTAACAGTTGAGTGTGGAATATTTAGTAGGCAGGAAATGTCACGGATGGACTTATTGCACAGGTGGCAACCTATCACGGGACCACGCTTGGAGTCACTGAGCTCCTGAGAGCGACCCATTCTTTCACAAATGTCTGTAGAAGCAGTCTGCATGCCTAGGGGCTTGATTTTATACACCTGTGACCATGGATGTGATTGGAACACCTGAATCCAACGATTTGGACGGGTGTCCCAATACTTTTGGCAATATAGTGTATGTTGTGTTGGGAGGACATCTTGTTAACCCGTTTATATGTAATCTTGTATGTAATAAATTACAAATATCAGGTGCATATTCTGATATTATGTCATAATCCTCTATGTGCTTTATATATTTATGGAACTGGTATGGTTTTTTTTATTTAGGTCTAAGTACTGACACAAATTCCGGAGTTTACCATGCGTGTGAAGCGTGTTGACAATTAAAAATGTTTTGGTATTTGGTGGTACATGAGTACTTGGAACTTAGTTTGTATAATACATTGTGATGGATTTTACTACTTTGTGTTCTAAAATAAAATCGTTAAATTGTATCCATAATTCTATGTTGTAATATCCCTCAAAATGCTAAAAACAAAGCCTCCTTCTCTTACAAATCTTTGAAAATTTCAGAAAGACCCTATATAGTCTACAGATCCTAAAACTCATATAATTGTGCCAAAAAGCTCATCTTAATCTTCCACTGTCCTGACATGACCCTCTTCTATCTATACTGTGTATCTCAGCTTCATGAGGACCCTGCTTTTGAGTTGCAGTCTCTGTTCATATTTCCGTCCACAAACACCCCATGAGAGCTTATTATCAGGTTGGGATAATTGACGTTCATTGTTCATCACACGGGCAATGTTGAGGACATTGTGTATAGACCTGACTCACCCGTTTCACATTTAATCTGTGTTATCAGATCAAAAGCTTTATTCACATGGTTCAATTTACATCCATTTTTTCTTTTTAGATTGTCTAAGGGTGAGGTTGTCCCAGACAGCTCTGTAAAATATTATGTACAATGGGAGGACTCTGCGGGTTCAGATGAATTTTATTGCTTGCAGAGAAAACTTTACAATATTTACTGCAAATATTTTCACTTCACACCAATGGATAATACCTTTATATTATATTCTTAAGTTACAGTAAGTATGTAAAGCCACTTTTTTATGTTTGGATAGAGTGTCGAAGGGTTAGAAACCTTATTTATTTATTTCTCAAGAAACTGTAAGAGTGCCATACGAATGGTCAATAAATCCAAAGTAACGTTTTAAACTTTAGAATTAAAAAATAAAATAAATTATATATATATATCAATCACACACACACTATTATTGCAATTCAACCCCAGTAATACCTGAAATCATGCAAGACTACTTGATCTGGCTATGTAAGACTTTGAAGAGAAGCTCTAATCTTTGGAATTGGAATTGTGTTAGGGGGTGTTAGTAGAGGGATGATTGCTTTTGTTCTTTTTGATTTTTCCATGATGATGATTTGATTTTGTATACCGGAGACACCTGGGAAAAAATGGAGATCATACCCCCCCTTATGTATTATACATGGAGATCATATCCCCCCTTATGTATTATACATGGTGATCATATCCCCCCTTATGTATTATACATGGAGATCATATCCCCCCTTATGTATTATACATGGAGATCATATCCCCCCCCCTTATGTATTATACATAGAGATCATATCCCCCTTAATCTCCTCTTCTCAAGAGAGAATAAATTCAGTACCTCTAATCTTTCCTCATATCTGCGCTCCTCCATGCCTCTTATCAGTTTGGTTGCCCTTCTCTGTACTTTCTCCAGTTGCTAAGTGGCTTTCTAATGGGACCTCTACACGTCAACAAAGTAAACACATATGACCATTCAATGCACCCAACACATAGATGTGAATAGACATTGGGGAGATTTCCCTTCACTTCCTATCCTGCAGAAAAAAACGGAAGTGAGAAGGAATCTTTCCAAAGTCCCATCTTAGAAAGCTGTCAGCCGAAATGTATCCATTGGTGAAATTCTTTATTCCTCTTCCTGTGACAACTGTAAAATTTTTAATTTCCATTCACTTTCTGTGGTGGCAATGGTCAGAAGTGGGGACACAGATGTAACGGAGGTTCTAACCCTTCACCATTCTAGTCAAATTTTGGCAAAGTAAACACTCTAATGGCCGAGTCCATCCCAAGCTGAAATTTGAACTTATGGTAGATGTTCTTGTTTTCTTCCTCCGTGAACGGTTATCTCTGTTTCTAAAATTCAACAATTGTAATTGCAAAAAAATTCCACTTGAACCCTTAGGAAATTCCAAAAGGAATTTTGCACCAGGGACCCATTTGTTATTCTTGTCTTCAACTTTGAATTCAAATTATTTTACTGTGGATGCATAATGATCTAATAACAACTGGTGAAGGATAACACTGGTAAATGAAGGAATGATATGGCTAAATTCAAAAGAATAAAACCACATACATTGTTGTTCTTGGGTTCTGTTCATTTATTGGCCAGTGGAAAATACCTTTAAAAAACACAATGACTCCAGGGATGCATAAGGTGTTATGAAGATTTAATACTAGGGAAATTAAGCCTTCAACTGCATAGCAGAAGACTGTAGGCTAAATATAGGACATTGTCTAAATATAGTAGCTTCAGACCGCAAACTTAGAAGACTATCTAAGAATGCAGTTTGAATCCTCTAAACCTGGAATGAAAATAGTACATGGCTTTTGCATTAGACGTGATAAAGTTGCCATTGAAAAAAAAAACAAAACAAAAACAAAAAAAACCCCAACAACTTAAATGACTAAGGAAAATCATTGTAGTCAAGGTTGCATGGCTAATAGTGATACTTAACCACTTGCCTACCGGGCACTTATACCCCCTTATTTACCAGGCCAATTTTCAGCTTTCAGCGCTGTCGCACTTTGATTGACAATTGCGCGGTCATGCAAGATTGTACCCATATCAAATTTTTATCATTTTTTTCTCACCAATAGAGCTTTCTTTTGGTGGTATTTAATCGCTGCTGGGCACTTTACTTTTTGTGCTATAAGCAAAAAAATTGCAAAAAAATTTGAAAAAAAAAAAAAAAAAATAGTTTCTTTGTTTCTATTATAAAATTTTTCAAACAGGTAATTTTTCTCCTTCACTGATGTGCGTTGATGATGCAGCACTGATAGGCGGCACTGATAGGCAGCACTGAAGGGCACTGATAGGCGGCACTGATAGGCAGCACTAATGAGGTGGCACAGATAGGCGGCACTGATAGGCAGCACTAATGAGGTGTCACAGATAGGTGGCACTGATATGCAGCACTGATTGGTGGCACTGATAGGCGACACTGATAATGGGTACTGATAGACAGCACGGATAGGTGGCACTGACTGACCTCACTGCTGGGCACTGACTGGCGGCACTGCTGGGCACTGACTGGCACAACCGCTGGGCACTGACTGGTGGCACTGACTGGCAGCACTGCTGGTCTGCACTGATGGGCACTGGTGGGTGGCACTGGTGGGCACAGGTGGGTGGGCACAGGTGGGTGGCACTACTGGGCACAGGAAGGTGGCACTTCTGGGCACAGGTGGGCGCACTGCTGGGTGGCACAGGTGGGTGCATTGCTGGGCACAGGTGGGCGCACTGCTGGGCACAGGTGGGCGGAACTTGTGTGTGGCACTGCTGGGCACCGATCATCAGGGCACAGATGATCAGTGACCCTGATGATCAGTGCCGATCCCCGCTCTGACAACTGCCGGTTTTCGGCAGTACTTTCCTCACGATCTGACAGCGTGAGGAAAGTGCAGCCGAGAACCGGCATCTGCATCTCCCGGTGATCAGCGTGTCATTGGACACGGCTGATCACGTGGTAAAAGGCCGCTGTGATTGGCCTTTTACAACGTCACGTGATGAGCTGTGTCCGTAGGACACAGCGATCACGGAGATCGCCGGGTGCGCGCCCCCGTGTTCTGGGAGGACGTCATATGACATCCACCCAGAATTGGCCGGCCGCAGTGCAGCCGTCATTCGGCTATCTGCGGTCGGCAAGTAGTTAATATACATACATCGTCCTACCCGGATTTTATGCATCATTACGTCTAGCAGCGCATGAGAGTGAGTAGAAAGGGCTGATACTACACACAGACAACCTCCTCACATGCTTAACGGAAAACTCCACTATTATTACATAGTTAGTCTGGCTGAAACAAGACAAAAGTCCATCCAGTTCAACCATTAAAAAAAAAAAAAAAGTTATAATCTTACACCCACAGTTGATCCAGAGGAAGGCAAACAATAAAACCCAGCAAAGCATGATCCAATTTGCTCCTGAAGTGAAAAAATTCCTTCCTGTTCCCCCCGAGAGGCAATCAGATATTCCCTGGATATTAATAGTCAAAACGAGATTAAACAAAACATCTGTTGTGTCACCAGACTTTCAAGGTGTCATATGTACAACAAGATACGATATCCAAAGCAATCCTTTCTTGTCTTAAAGCGGAGTTCCACCCAAAAAGGGAAGTTCCGCTTTAAAGATTGATCCCCCGCTCCCCATTAAGGATTGGCGCCTTTGGGGATCGGGGGGTGAAGGGGGGGGAACAGGTAAACAAAGTTGAGAGGTACCTGCTCCCACATCCACTGCGATCACCTTGGCGATCGGAAACAGAAGTTGTCCTCCTACGCTACCTCCCCGTAGTCTTGTGGGACATGTGACAGGTCCCAGAAGACTATGGGGCCACTCAGGAAGCGCAGCGTTACTCATGCATGCGCAGTGGGCACCTGGCTATGAAGCCACAAGCTGTCACAGCTGGGTGCCCACACTGTAGATGCCGGCACCTGGAATACAGGACGGCCAGTGAAATGGGCTGTGGCGGGGCAACGCAGAATCGTAGGACCAGTCAGTGGCTGTTTTTTTAAAAGTCAGCAGCTACAGTTTTTGTAGCTGCTGACTTTTATTTTTTTACAGAGTGAGTGGAACTCCACTTTAACCTCTTGTCACTCATCTCATATGCAAAAAAAATATATATACATACACCAGAAGCGTTTTGTTTGAAAATTCTCCTTTTTGGAATGTTCATTCGATTTTCTAATGGTTAGTGTTGTCTAGTCAATGTTGGTTTTTGAAGAAGAGAAATTTTGAAGGAGCCATTGGCGAAGAAATTCAAATGACGGATGAATAGCTTTTCTCAAATGAACAAAATTCTAACTGAGAATAGGATTTTTGTTGGGGAAAATTGTACATATCCCAATGAAACCTGTCTAATATATTATGGAATTCCATTGGAATACCACAGACCAGGGGTGGACTGACAACTCATGGGGCCCCCGGGCAATAGGGGATAATGGGGCCCCTGTGTCCTTGCCCAAACTCAAAAAATCCTATGAAAAAGGTACCAGGGGCATCTCATGGGGCCCCTTACTGACCCCGGGGCCCTCGGGTAGTGCCCGAGTTTCCAAATGGTCAGTCCGCCCCTGCCACAGACAAAGGTATAAGGGCTTTTGAACAAAATTATTTGACTCTATGGCAAGAAAAAAAAATATTCTGATGAACGATTTTTCACTGAACGCTTAAATGAAAATCCAACCATGCATGTCCAGCGTAGGTATTCTTACATACTGAACAAAACATTCTATTTCTTTCACAGGATGCTAATAATTCAAAGTAGCTTGGTGCTTTTGTCGGAACCCAACACACTTTGGTTATACTTCATGGTTGTCTAATATTTATGTGTACATATTTGGGAACTGGAGATCTCTAATATCATTGTTTTTACATAATTATATGATTTTTAATAACAAAACAATTATTGAAAAATGATACTGTGGTTGTATATTGTGGCATCAGGAAGGAATTGATGCAGACTTGTAAAGATACTAAGAGGTCTACTGGTTTTGTCTCCAGAAATCAGGGACAGCTGGCAGTCATGGTATAGTCACCCTGAAAACCCATTTCCATCTTTTTGTTGTGTTATGTTGTGCATGAATATGTATGGCATTAAGCCGGCCTATTTAATTGAATGGGCTGCCAATGTACCCTCCATGCATAAAATATCAAGATCCATTTTTTGTATCGCATGACATTGTGCTACTGTGTGTTGCAGATGGTTACAACACAGGCTTTGACTTAAGGCCTGTACACACGATAAGAAAATCATATGAAACTTTCCGTACAAGGAGTGATCGTCCGATATAATCTGATTGTTAGTACACGGCTTTTGAGAACCAATCATGACAGTTCATGCGACAATAACCGAAGGGACAAAATGCTAAATTTTTTCTCGTATGATACCAGAACAAATTAATTTTGTTTAATCAGTAAAGTAGTCATTTGAAAGAAAACTGGAAGACCATGCATGCTCAGTAATGAAAGAATACAACACAATACATTACTTCCGAAGTTGTATTTTATCGTACGAGAATTTTTGTAACTTTAGTAACCTTTTCAATTCCGATATGAGACTAGTATGCAAAAAAACCCCAGAAAATCATTCATCCGATATTCTCATCGTGTGTGCGGGGCTTTAGTGCAGTTGTTTCCAAACTGTGGCCCTGGGGCCAGATGTGGCCCTTTGCTTTGCCCTTTATCTGGTCCTTAGGGCACTGTTCCTCTCAATGATATGAGACACTATATCTCCCACAAAACCAATGATGGTGCACTATTCTTTCTACTGATACCAATGATGGGGCCCTATTCTTTCTACTGATACCAATGATGGGGCCCTAATCTTTCTACTGATACCAATGATGGGGCACTATTCCTCCCACTAATACCAATGATGGGGCACTATTCCTCCCACTAATACCAATGATGGGGCACTATTCTTTCTACTGATACCAATGATGGGGCACTATTCTTTCTACTGATACCAAGGATGGGGCACTATTCCTCCCACTGATACCAATGATGGGGCACTATTCCTCCCACTGATACCAATGATGGGGCACTATTCCTCCCACTGATACCAATGATGGGGCACTATTCCTCCCACTGATACCAATGATGGGGCACTATTCTTTCTACTGATACCAAGGATGGGGCACTATTCCTCCCACTGATACCAATGATGGGG
Source organism: Staurois parvus (assembly GCF_062004578.1). Classification (NCBI taxonomy): domain Eukaryota; kingdom Metazoa; phylum Chordata; class Amphibia; order Anura; family Ranidae; genus Staurois; species Staurois parvus. Next base: position 5,813,963 of record NW_028318146.1, on the reverse strand, counting down.
CACTATTCCTCCCACTGATACCAATGATGGGGCACTATTCCTCCCACTGATACCAATGATGGGGCACTATTCCTCCCACTGATACCAATGATGGGGCACTATTCTTTTTACTAATACCAATGATGGGGCGCTATTCTTTCTACTGATACCAATGATGGGGCGCTATTCTTTCTACTGATACCAATGATGGGGCACTATTCTTTCTACTGATACCAATGATGAGGCACTATTCTTTCCACTGATACCAATGACTGGGCACTCTTCTTTTTACTGATACCAATGATGGGGCACTATTCTTTCTACTGATACCAATGATGGGGCACTATTCTTTCTACTGATATCAATGATGAGGCACTATTCTTTCTACTGATACCAATGACTGGGCACTCTTCTTTCTACTGATACCAATGATGGGGCCCTATTCTTCCTGCTGACACCAATAATGGCATACTGTTCTCTCTACTGACACCAACATCCGCCCCCCTCAAAGTGTGAAGGACAATTAACTGTCCATTTGTTTAAAAAGTTTGGAGACCCCTGCCTTAACACAGCACATGTCGATGCACATGGAAATAAAAGTTATAGAAACTATATTCTGCTTAGTAATTGTACAGTATATATAACAGAAGATGGCTCCAAAACATACCAGTTCTGATATTAGAAGGGGAATTTTGTTGTGGGTTAAATTTTTTTCTCACACATGATAACATAATACTCGAAAGTTTCCTGCCCTGTGTTAAGCTTCCTGTCTGACTGTGGCTGAAACTGGAGTATTACAAAACTCTTCATATGTTTCTCAAATTCTCTCTTTTTTTTTTTTAAGATTGTCAAGTGCCCTGTCAACCCGTATATCCCGGTCTTTCCAAATTTCACCGTACAAGACCCACTTCTGCTTTATCTAACGTCAAAGAGATGTCTCCAGCTTTTCATCCCAGACAGTCATCTGACAAAAAGTCTATGAACCATGCTCTGCATCAAACTGACCACATAATACAACCACGGTGTAATTTATGAAAAACCATCTACTGTTTATGGGCTATCAGTGAGACTGTACACACATGTAGCATTACCCCGCAAAGGAGCTGCTGGAGTTTTAGAGGGCCCTTCTAGCCTTCCATTGGTCATTGGTGACCTTCCCTATAGAAGCACCCCAACTCTCACCAACCCACCAGCAGGGACAGATAGACTTAGTACCTTCAACCTTGCAATTTATTGGCTCAAATGTCTTGGGGAGAGAGGCCAGTACAATACAGTACATGATACCCCAAAACAGTAGCAGAAGATACCTTCACATAGAAGGCTTTTCTAAGAATTCTTTAGGCCCAGATGGGCTACTATCTACTTGCATTTTACTTCAGACAAAGGCCAGCTTAGGACTGTTCAGGCCACAGGTCAGTTTGGATACTCTAGGTCCAGATGGGCAGCTAGGAGAACAAAACCATGTTTGTCCGTAGCTTTCTTCCCAAAGATTGGCCCTCTTTATCCAAACCAAGCAAAGCCCAAGATGCAGACTAGACCCTGCTACTCGGGCATCTTCACCAGTCAAAGCCATGGAGGCAAAAGACCCTTCTAGAAGGTCTCTTCAAATAATTACTCTTTTCTCGAGCCCGTTGCTTTCTTCCCAAAGATTGGCCCTCTTTATCCAAACCAAGCAAAGCCCAAGATGCAGACTAGACCCTGCTACACGGGCATCTTCACCAGTCAAAGCCATGGAGGCAAAGACCCTTCTAGAAGGTCTCTTCAAATAATTATTCTTTTCTCCAGCCCACATCACTGGCAGAAACTGATTGGCTGGGGCAGAATAAATTTTCATAACACAATACATTGTATCTTCTAAATCTAGCTATTGGAGAACACCTAACAGAAACAGAAACAAAATTTTTGGGCTTTGGAGAAACCATTGTTATTCAAGGTAACATTAACAAAGCTCAGGCTGGCTACAGTCTAGCTACAAATACTAAAGCTGGCCATAGACGGATCGAAATAATGCCGGTTATGGGCAGGCTGATTGTACTGAAGTCGATCTACCAATCAACTTCAGTACAACAAGCCTGCCAGATTTTTTTCATGCTATCACCACAATTACCTATAGCCTCCAGCAATGATTGTTGTATTCTGCTGGCAGCGAAGGTTTCCAGCGGGCAGAATCCAATAGCACTGTGGGAGGGATTTTGTCAGTGTTGATGGGGGAATCAAACAATTTGCTTTCCTTTCACTCCTGGTGGAAGGGGAGAAAATTTATGGACTGGTAAGGGACGCTCCAAGGAAAAAGATCCAGGTGTCAGAACCAGGGCTCCAGAAACCGTGTTATTATGGAAGAAAGAAAAACTACAAGATAAAGGAGCAGTATATTCATAATTGTTTTGTGCAGCATTTGAAACAACTACTAAAATGTTCTTAATATCACTTTAAACTCTTTATCATCCATCCAGATCTGAAATATCAGCCGGTTTCACTCCAAATTGAAAATGAAATATTTAAATGCATACAGGGAAGGACACCTACCTGATTAGTAGTTCAGTTTTTAATCCACGTATTGGTGTACTGCACCATTCACCCCTCTCCCTTCGGTCTGCAATCTGGTGATCCTGGACCGCACCTGTTGGTGATGCTGGGACAATATCCGTGCTGTCTCTCACATACAGAACACCTGATGTGAAAAAAACACCAGTACTAAGTGATTTGTCACAGCCACTAATGAGAATCAGTATTTGAGATTTCATTGTGATTAATGATACAGGAAGCAGAGAAAACGGAAATTACACATTACAAGCCTCAAAATTTGCACTGCCGATGCCTCCTCCCTGTAGGCGCTGTATTTGTTTATTCTTTAGGGGATTAACCAGAACTCAGATTAAAGTATAACTAATTACAAAACCTGTAGGTCTGTATTATAGAGTGGAGAGCGATTAGAACCCCTGTCAGGTTTTTTTTTTTTTTTTGCTGTCTGTGTCACTGTTAGGGAGGTTCCCTCTAGTTGTATTGTTTACTGAAAGTAAAGGAAAATCCCAAATTTTGTGTTGTCCTCAGAATAGGAATAGAGGGGGAATCTTCCCTTCTAGGACAATGATGCTGGTGACTACCAGGGATTCCTTCGCTTTGCAGGGATTCCCTCTCACTTCCTGTTTTGCCTATTGGACAGGAAGTGATGAGAAATCTCCCCAATGGAAAAAACTGAAAAGGGGTTATAACCCTGCCTTACTCTATCCAAAATGGATAATAAAAATTAACCTTTAGTTCTGTGTGGCTGTAAATCCTTACATATACCCAGTGAAGTGACTGGCCTTAGGTGATGCACATAGATTAAACAAAAAAAAAATCATCCTACGTACGTTGTACCGGAAACCCTCTCTCCTCTACTGAAGTTCAAAGTGCAGAATGTATACAGTTATTTTGAGCTTTCAGAAAGCAGGGGGAGAGATGAAGTTACACTCAGTGAGAAGAGCTCTGAGAGCTGATTGGATGGAAGGGACACAACCCCCTTCACACAGCAACAGAGCTAAGGCTGTCAATCCCAGGCTGTGTTCTGTAGGTCCCTCCCCTGTCACCTTTTTTCTCTTGGTGTCAGGAAAACTTGTGAGAAGTGACTCATGCTGATAGCAGAGGAAAGTGGCAGCAGGAAAAATGATGCTTAGTGCTCAGGATTGAGAAAGTACACAATATAGAGGGATATGCTTTGTTCATATTTCATATCTGAGGTTTACAACCACTTTAAGCCTGAGTAAATTTTAGCGGAATACTGTGCTTACTGGATGACATTGTTTCACTGAATGCTTTCAAGTGTTGACTGTAATTTCTTGAAAGTGTGTCTAAAACCATTTGTTAGGCAAGGAGTAGAGAATGGTCAGTAAAATGTACCTTCACTTCCTGTCTAGGAGACACAATAGGAAATGAGAGAAAACTGTTCCAATGGGGCAACCCTTCTTTTATCTTGTCACTGCAACTCATTGGAAGTTTTCTTTTCATCTACTAGTGGCAACTGTAGAAATTTTGGATTTTACTCCTTCTGTTCAGAACCGGGAAGGATAACCCCCTCCGTGACGACAGACACAGCTTTGTTCCTCGGATACCTTGGATTTGTTCCTCACCTTGATCCTGAATTGCCTGCACTTTGCTGACCTCGGCTTGCTCTGTGACTTCACTACTGCTTCTGATTCTACGCCAGGCTACTACTTAGGGCCTATTCGCATCACCCCGACATCCCAAGATTCAGCTACAGACTCCTATGTATACTCCTGCCTGCTGGTGCCACCAGTGGATGTTTTGAGCCCGTGACCAAACCAGAGTTCCCCATTAACTTCTTTGGGTTCTCCTGCTGACTCCTCACCTAACTCCCTGCCCACAGGTTTTGCTGGATCTGCTTGATTGGCAACTCCAGTCTGGGGGTTCTCCAAGCAGCATCTTCTGGCACTCAAGTTTCTCCCGTCCCTTAGCACCATCTTGTCTCACTTTTGGGGCTGCTTGGGCAGGAGATACAAGAGAGGTCATCTCGGTCTCCTAACAGGTACGTGATAGCATGCTTGGATGTGAGGAGGTCACCTGTGAAAAGTGCACACTCCCAGTTCCAGAAGTTCAGAGAAGTGCTGCAAGGATAGAACAGGCTGTACAAATTTATACTAGCAAACGTGAGTATTTTGGGCAAAAACTGCTAAATAATAACAGAGATAAAGTAAAAATACTTTATCTCGTGGCAGTTTCTTACAATTTTTAGTCTACAAGAACTGTCCATCTAAACCTCTATAACCAGTTCAACTGGGACATTTTCATTTACCAAAGCCAAAGCTGTAATCTTTACTCAACAAAACTCCACCCATCCAACGATGAACTACCACAACTCTACTTAATCACTCCACTTAATGGTGAATTTCAAAAGCCACAGATTAATCAGTAACACCACACAAACACTCATCCCTTTAAAAGGAACGTTCACACCTAAAGATGAGGTCACAATTATTTAAATAGCACACTTGTCTCTCTATTGTAAACATTCTATGTGTGATATGGCCACTCTGTCAACTAACATGAACCTTACCAGGGCTCATAAAGTCTCCCCCGCTGCTAAGGCTATAGAACTTGGGCGATATTCAAATGATTGTCAACAGTTCATTTAATGTCATATTTACATCAAGCCACTTGTGAGTTTATATGAGGCAATGGTGAGGTCAGGTCAATGATGCCGGAACAGTGATGGAAAAGGAAGTCTTAATACCAGTCGGCTATTGCAAAATCAAGGCATGCTACACATATATATATATATATATATATATATATATATATATATATACACACACACACTCACACATACATATACACACATACATACACACACACACGCTATATTGCCAAAAGTATTGGGACGCCAGCCTTTCCACGCACATGAACTTTAATGGCATCCCAGTCTTAGTCCATAGGGTTCAATATTGAGATGGCCTGCCCTTTGCAGCTATGATGGACACAATGATGGAGCACTATTCCTCCTATTGATACCAATGATGGGGCACTATTCCTCCCACAGACACCAATGATGGAGCACTATTCATCCTATTGATACCAATGATGGGGCACTATTCCTCCTATTGATACCAATGATGGGGCACTATTCCTCCCACAGACACCAATGATGGGGCACTATTCCTCCTATTGATACCAATGATGGGGCACTATTCCTCCCACAGACACCAATGATGGAGCACTATTCATCCTATTGATACCAATGATGGGGCACTATTCCTCCTATTGATACCAATGATGGGGCACTATTCCTCCCACTGATACCAATGATGGGCACTATTCCTCCTATTGATACCAATGATGGGGCACTATTCATCCTATTGATACCAATGATGGGGCACTATTCCTCCCACTGATACCAATGATGGGCACTATTCCTCCCACTGATACCAATGATGGGGCACTATTCATCCTATTGATACCAATGATGGGGCACTATTCCTCCCACTGACACCAATGATGGGGCACTATTCCTCCTATTGATACCAATGATGGGGCACTATTCCTCCTATTGATACCAATGATGGGGAACTATTCCTCCCACAGACACCAATGATGGAGCACTATTCCTCCTATTGATACCAATGATGGGGCACTATTCCTCCTATTGATACCAATGATAGGGCAATATTCCTCCCACAGACACCAATGATGGAGCACTATTCCTCCCACAAACACCAATGATGGGGTACTATTCCTACCACTGACACCAATGATGGGGTACTGTTTCTACCATTGACCCAATGATGGGGCACTATTACTCCCACTGACACCAACGATGGGACACCATTCCTCCCATTCATACCAATGATGGGGTACTATTCCTCCTACTGACACCATTGGAGCACTATTCCTCCCATGGACAATAATGATGGGCCACTATTTCTCTCATTGACATCAATGATGGGGCATTGTTACAGACTTCAGGACATTTTCTACATCTACTGACCATAGTTCAGCTCCTCTAAAGTCTGAAGGCTAATAAACTGGCCCTTTGTTTAGAAAGTTTGGGACCCCTTGTCTAGTATAAAGGGATGAGGGTACTCCCCTATATAGGGGTTATTACCTCCTGTTTTCTTTTTTTGTATTATGCATTTTAATCATAGACAGCCTTTCCATTGAAATTAATTAAATTTTATTCGGCACATACAGCAGGGAGACCAATCGGATCATTCGGAGAACCATCTCTGTGATTCCTGTTGGGCCACACAGAGTGGATTTCACAGAATACTTTAAATTCACTTCACACTGTGAGCTTCTCGCAATATGCATTAGAAGCTGCAGCAAGTCAAATACAGCTGGCTGGAGGACATCTAGCATTATCTAGAAAAGGGGTCTCCAAACTTCCTAAGCAAAGTGCCATTTACTGTCCTTTAGATGTTAGGAGGGCCGGACTGTGACCAGTGGGAGTAGAAAATGCCCTGGCATCAATGGGCATAAACAATGCCTCAACATTTGTTTGAATGGAAGGAATTCCCATTGTACTAACTGGAAGAATAGTGCCCCATCGATGGTGTCAATGGGCATCCGTTGGTGGAATAGCGCTGCAAGGGCCAGAAAAAGGCAAGCCAAGGGCCACATTTGGTCCCCGGGCCACAGTTTGGAGACCAAGAGAAAAAAAGTCTGCCACGCACTTTGCCTTTAAAGCAGCCTGACTGCATCCCTTTCACCAAGGTGGACACAACTGGGCTTTACTTTTCCTTCTTAGCCACACTAAAGCAGTGAATGTGACTGGAAGGTTAACCCACAGTGAGTGTTTGCTGAATGGCAGATTCACCGCATTCTGATAACAGTACGTTTTTATAACCATAAAACTTTATTATTATAAATTTACATATTTGGCAAGATTTCTAATAGTACACCAAGGGTGTATTTTGTACACAACTGACACAGGTGTATTTTGGTGTATCAAAGCTGCAGTCTATGGAACAAAGGAGCCATGAAAATTACATCATGGTAAAAAAGGTGATGAACCAGAAAAAGTTAGCTTGACCTCCAAACAATCGACTAAATACAGAGATATAATAATAATAATTATAATTATTATTATTATTATTATTATTAATAAATAATAAGTTTGTATTTTTGTCCATCCATTTCTGAGGTTTATTCAGCTCTGCCATACAGTACAGCCCTGTCTGGCAGGGCAGGAAACCTGATTTTTTTCTGCTGCAGTTAAAGTGTAACTAAAGCCTGAAAGCCTAAAGATGAACTCTAGATGTATATAAAAGTCATAAATTAAAGTAGAAGGTTTAAAATGTTGCCTCCCCCAGCTTGCACACTGTTGTAAAAAAACAAAAACCCTTTTTTTTTTTTTTTTTTTTTTTTTAAATCTTCAGAGCAACCATGTGTCCATCAGTGCCTACTGTAGCTGATGGTAAGTAACGACATCAACAGGGGAGAAGTGGCAGGTGACATCACACATCTGTGCAATTCAGGCCCATTTCCGAGCCGTTATTGACACGGGGATCCGGAGGTGTGCGTCACTAAAGAATTAAATGAATAAATGAAAATAAAATTTTAAAAAGCCTACAAACTTTTAAGTTAAAAAAATAGAATAAAAAAAAAAATCAGCCACAAAATAATAGCTAAGGAGAGAAGGGGAGGTAGGTGTTAATTAGGACAAATTATGGTTAATTATAGGTCATTAAGGAGTTAAATAGGGACGCAGTTTATTTATATATATATATATAGATATATATATATAGATATTTATTATTATTATTATTATTTTTTTTTTTTAACTGACTTTATATGAGTATAAAGGGTCTTTGCAATGAATAAACCATAGAAGTTACAATGAAGAATACAAATATGGCTACATTGTAACTCTTTGCACTGCAAACACAAAAGTCCTCATGCACACGGGACATTTTTATAGCGGCTGTTTTTGGCTTTTGGCGTTTTTTTTCTACAGCTAGTAAACCCCCCCAGCACGTTATCCTATGTGTCCATACACACATAGGCTGTAATCAGCGTTTTTTTGTCAGGGGCGTTTTTTGGCTGGAAAAAAAACCCAAAACTAGTGGGTTTCTAGAGGATTTTTTTAGCTGTAAAAAACGCTGTACAACACAGCAAATCAGCGTTTTTGGACTTTGAGCAAAAAAAAATTTTTGGTGTAAAAAAAAAAAAATACTAAAAAATGCAAAAAAAGTGGGAAACCGCAAAAATGCTAAATAAAATGCTGAAAACCATGCGTTTTTAACGTGACTTTACACAGCTAACACTATCAGCGTTATTAAAACGCCCCGTATGCATGGAGTCTGACCCTAGGTTCACATCTGTGCAGGTGGTGCCACTGCGCATCGGCACGAAAATCCGTGCAGCCGCACCACCCACACAGATAAATGCGGAACCCGCGGGCAGGTGCCATTAGTTCTAATGCTATGCCACCCGCACTGGAAAATGCAACCGTACTGGGAACCGAGTTTCCGGGCTGCGTTTTCAGAAGAAGTGCAGGGACTTCTTCTCTGCGTGTCACGGGAGTCCATAAAAGTGAATGGGCTCTCGTGTCTGTTCAAAAGGTGGCCCGCAGGGCTGCATATATCTGAACCGGGGGTAAATGTCAGTTTACACAGGAATAGAAAGACCTGTTCCTGTGTAAATGAAACAAGTTCCAGCTGTCAAAAAGTGCGCACCGAATGGAGGAGGCAGACCACCCATCCTCCATTCATAGAGCCCTTAAACCTTGAGAGCGGATAGGACGGCTTTTATGAATGGACCAAGGAAAGAGGAGGGGGGAACCCAGGTTGGGCCACTTGTATTAACCCCCGCAGCACTGGAAGATCACAGCTATGGGTGTATTCCGAGGACAGAGGACTGAAGATTTCAAAGAAAATAACAGTCACAATTACTAAACTTCAGCTTTAAACAACATGGACCCTCATACAGCTCAACCACAGATGGACACAGAATTGGTGTCCCACCAACACCTGCATGGAGTTTGCATGTTTTCCCCATGTTTGTTTTGGAGCACAAAACACAAAGACACTGGTAAGTTATCCGGTTTCCTCCCACACTTGTATTGAGTAGGATTGCATAGAGAATAACCTGTCTCTGGACAAGGGAATGATGTAAAGGGTTTTATATGTATAGGATCAGTAGAAGATATGATAATACCACATACAACAACAACATACTATGGGATTTATGTCTCTTGACTCATTGGCAATTGCTTTGCTTCCAACAATAATCACCATGAATCATTGCCCTGCAAGTTCCACGTATTTATCTTCATAAACATGAACACCGGGTTAGATGGGAGTTTTTTTATGGGGAACTACAAACATAAAAGGAACACAGTCCTGTAAGCCGTATGAAGCTGCTGACCAGGGGCGGACTGACAACTCATGGGGCCCCCGGGCAATAGGGGATAATGGGGCCCCTGTGTCCTTGCCCAAACTCAAAAAAGTCTATGAAAAAGGTACCAGGGGCATCTCATGGGGCCCCCTACTGACCCCGGGCCCTCAGGCAGTGCCTGAGTTTCCAAATGGTCAGTCCGCCCCTGGTGCTGACAGCGGGTGCAGGTATGAGTGAAGGAAATAGGCCAGCTTGGCCCGAACAAACCATTTAAAGTGATAGCAAGGCTGGAGTTATGCTTGAAGTATAAAGGGAGGTAAATGTCTAATCCATCAAAACAGATAGGGCTGGATTTGACAGATCTCTAGTGGAGCGCTTCCCATAATACCTGCTGATCTCTTGCCATTGGTTATTACACAATGATGCTCATTATACTGACTTATTAAGCCTCCATTGTTCCATTTACAAGCTGGAAACACTTGGCAGTGAAAAAACGCAGATCACTGAGAGTGTAATTCGGACGGCAAATATTTAACCTTGAAAGCAAGCCGTCTCTTTCCATGCTGCTTGTAGTATGTTGGTATACCACTAGAAAGGCATAGAAGGAAACCAATGCAAATATGGACATTTTCAGAGTCCAACTAAGTTCAGAGCGAATGTTGTTTAGAATATTTTCCTAGCCTGAAGATAATGCTTTATCTCTATGTATCTGTGTTCATAGAAGAGAATACAGACATGCAACCAGATGCTATTGTATGTAACAGAGGGGCGGACTGACAACTCATGGGGCCCCTGTGATATTCAAAGCACACCCAAAAAAGCCTATAAAAACGGTAACAGGGGCATTTCATGGGGCCCCCTACTGACCCCGGGCCCTCGGGCTGTGCCCAAGTGCTCGAATGGTCAGTCCGCCCCTGATGTAACACCTCCACCCTACCTTCAGGGGTAAGCTGGCCATAGGCACAACAGGAGCAAGACCGCTTTATGTCTAGAATTTTGTGTATTATATGGTGTAACAATAGTCATAGCATAGCTGTCTGTGCAGATGCTATGGGGCCTGGGAGTGGAAGGGGCCCCATTATTTTTAAACTTTAAAAAAAAAATTGTGTGGTTTTTTTTTACCGTATCATTAAGGAGAACAGAGGTTGCTGCTGACCCCATACCTCCATGACATTTTCAATAAAGAAGAGCTGCCACCAGATGCACAGGAGGAAACTTCAGAATCATTGTCACTACACACATGGAAGAAAAATATATTTTAAAAATATTCTTCCCAAATATATTGACATATATTGAATATGGCCAAAATTGTAGTATTTCAAATATATTTAAAAATAATAAATAAATTATTTATATATATATATATATATATATATATATATATATATACACACATACATACATACATGCACACAAATACACATATACTGCATGTTAAAATGTTTTTTAAATATTTTTTTAAATACAGTCTTCAGAATTTTAACATGTAAAAGTCATTTTTACATATATTTGTAGATGCAGTCCAAAAATATAGATTGAATAGACACACAGTATATTTGAAAATGTATTTTTAAAAATATTTTTCGTATATTTTGTAATATATAAAAAACACATTTCAACATGCAGTATATATATATATATATATATATATATATATATATATATATATATATATATATATATATATATATATTGAATATGGCCAAAATTGTAGTATTTCAAATACATGTCAATATATTTGGGAAGAATATTTTTTAAAATATATTTAAAATATATTTTTCTTCCATGTGGGTAGTTACAGATCCCCTTTGTAAGGCTGTGCAGTAAGGAGAATTTGTTAAAATGACTTTTTTATATATGTAAAAAAAATTCTGAAGAATATATTTATTAAATATATTTTTTGAAAAAATTTTTTCATATATTTTGTAATATATAACAAACGCGTGTGTATATATATATACACACACACACATACATATATATATACATACATACATACACACAATTTTAAAAATATATATTTTTAAATATATTCTTCAGATTTTTTTTAACATATAAAAAAGTCATTTTAACATATATTTTGTAATATATTTGTAAATGCATTCCAAAAATGTAGATTTGTATTTTTAAAGACCTACAGTATATTTGAAAATTTATTTTTAAAAATATTTTTCATATATTTTGTAATAAAGACGTATTTCAACATACAGTATGTATATATATATATATATATATATATACTCCTAGATTGTAAGCTCCAAGGAGCAGGGCCCTCCTATCCCCCTTGTATTGAACTGTATTGTTGCTGTATTATCTCCCTTATGTTGTAAAGTGCTGAGCAAACTGTTGGAGCTATATAAATCCTGCATAATAATATATATATATATATATATATATATATATATATATACCGTATTTGCCGGCGTATAAGACGACTTTTTGACCCTTGAAAATCTTCTCAAAAGTCGGGGGTCGTCTTATACGCCGGTACACATGTTAGGGGGGCTGCGGCATTAAGTACAGGGGTTTGCAGGGGCTGATGTCTCTTACCTGGATCCAGTCCCACGACGATCCGGTCCAGGAAGCGCGGCGTCTCCTTCAGTTCGGCCACTGGATGTTCGTGCGGCTGCTCGGCTCCGCCTCCTCACCGGTGATTGGCCGCCAGAACTGTAGCTCAGGAAAGGCACACAGGCGGCCAATCACCGGCGAGGGGGCGGAGCCGAGCGGCCCCGCAAAAATTGAGTGCCGGAGCAGCAGGTAAGTGTTCTGTGTAGAGGTGCTGCTGCAACCACATATGCTGGCTGCAGCAGCACCATACGAGAACAGGGTCAGCAAGTCTCAGTGGGAGGAATAGTGCCCCATCATTGGTGTCACTGATACCAATGATGGGGCACTATTCCTCCCACTGATACCAACGATGGGGCACTATTCCTCCCACTGACACCAACGATGGGGCACTATTCCTCCCCCCCACTGACACCAACGATGGGGCACTATTCCCCCCCCCCCACTGACACCAACGATGGGGCACTATTCCACCCCCCACTGACACCAATGATGGGGCACTATTCCACCCCTCACTGACACCAATGATGGGACACCATTCCTCCCACTGACACCAATGATGGGGCACTATTCCTCCCACTGACACCAATGATGGGGCACTATTCCTGCCACTGATACCAATGATGGGGCACTATTCCTCCACTGATACTAATGATAGGGCACTATTCCTGCCACTAATGCCAATGATGGGGCACTATTCCTGCCACTAATACCAATGATGGGGCACTATTCCTCCCACTGACATCAATGATGGGGCACTATTCCTCCCACTGATACCAATGATGGGGCACTATTCCTTCCACTGATACCAATGATGGGGCACTATTCCTCCCACTGATACCAATGATGGGGCACTATTCCTCCCACTGACATCAATGATGGGGCACTATTGCTCCCACTGGTGTGCATTAGAAGAGGGGTAGTCTTATACGGCGAGTATAGCCCAAACACTACATTTTAGCAGGAAAAGTAGGGGGGTCGTCTTATACGCCCAGTCGTCTTATACGCCAGCAAATACGGTATATATATAAATATATTTTGAAATCTATTGAATACGGCCAAAATTGTAGTATTTCAAATATACGTCAATATATTTAGGAAGAATATTTTAAAATATATTTTTCTTCCATGTGGCACACCTAGAGTGCAAGTCAAAAATGTAAAGTTTCGCATAGGCAGTTGCCTCATCCAACCCCGACTGGACAATCAGTCTCATGGCCACTGGCTGGTCTCTTCTAGGTGAAAGCAATTGAGTAAATGGACAGGTTAGGAACCCCTTTGTGATTACATCCCCCTTCCCCTCCCAGAGATAGGCATTGTCCGCAAAAAGTGATCCATCCCTGCCCATAGCCATAAACATGAACATTTGGCAGAGGTGCCAAGGAACAGTTGGGTCATCCTACATATCCGGCCTCCATGACAGATTTAAGAGCACCTGGAGAGAATGGCAGCACTCCAAAAATAACATGATTTTCAAACCTCTCATAGTGTGTGGCCTCCCTAACGTTGGCAATAGTGCATGCAATTTTTGTGGCAAGTTAAAGAGACCCTGTCACCACTTTTCACCCTGACACAGGCAGGCGGTCTGTAGGTGTACTTACAGAAGTTCTGATTTCTGCAACAATTTGACACTCCTAATTAAATATATATATGCCCAATTCAGCTAGAAATCAACTTCTGGGAGTGTCGGAATCTAAAGTTTCCATACTACCTGCAGTGTTCTCCCCAACCAGTACACTGGCGCAATGATTTATCAGCAAGTATGAAAAAATCCACCAAGATCAGCACTGAAAACCACTGCAGTATAGGTCAATGGCCATGCTCACTATAGAGGTTCTATCAGTGCTGGTGTCTATGAATGTTCTCAGGATGGTTCCACAATGTTCATGCCTCCCACGTGTTTGTGGACAATCCTCATCTACACATGCTGATTGGATTCAGGTGTCTGTACTACCTGTGTGTGGATGTAAATGGTGGGGTATCTTCCTAAAATTCATAGAAACTGAGGAATCTTGGAGAAGCTATGAAATGTCTTCAACCCTAAGGCTGGTCATACACTATACAATTTTCTTGAGAATTTTGATTTAGATTTACCAAAAACCATATAATATGAGGTCAAACCTAAACAACACTTTCAGTTGTATCCAATTAGGCAGGCTCTTGCACTACACAGTTGAAGGTAAATCTAAAGGAAATTGGGTAGAAATTGGACAGAAAATTGCATAGTGTATGGCCAGCCTAAGTCCTCATGCACATGGAACGTTTTGATAACACTGATAGCATTAGCTGTGTAAAGTCACGTTTTTCAACTTTTTTTTAGCATTTGTGCATTAGTGTTTTGCTGCATTTAGTGGCGTTTTCCAATGTTTGCGGTTTTTGGACACAGAGAAAAAATGTTTTGCGGTCAAAAAAAAAGTGTTTTGCCACATATTTCAGCATTAGAGCGTTTTTACAGCTAAAACACTCCTTTAGAAACCCACTAGTTCTGGGGGGTTTTTCCCAGCCAAAAGATGTTGATTCCAGTCTATGTGTGTATGGACACATAGGATAACATGCCGGGGATGGACACATAGGATAACATGCCGGGGATGGACACATAGGATAACATGCCGGGGATGGACACATAGGATAACATGCCGGGGATGGACACATAGGATAACATGCCGGGGATGGACACATAGGATAACATGCCGGGGATGGACACATAGGATAACATGCCGGGGATGGACACATAGGATAACATGCCGGGGATGGACACATAGGATATAATGCCGGGGATTGACACATAGGATAACACGCCGGGGATGGACACATAGGATAACATGCCGGGGATGGACACATAGGATAACATGCCGGGGATGGACACATAGGATAACACGCCGGGGATGGACACGTAGGATAACATGCCGGGGATGGACACGTAGGATAACATGCCGGGGATGGACACGTAGGATAACATGCCGGGGATGGACACATAGGACGACATGCCGGGGATGGACACATAGGACGACATGCCGGGGATGGACACATAGGATAACATGCCGGGGATGGACACATAGGATAACATGCCGGGGATGGACACATAGGATAACATGCCGGGGATGGACACATAGGATAACATGCCGGGGATGGACACATAGGATAACATGCCGGGGATGGACACATAGGATAACATGCCGGGGATGGACACATAGGATAACATGCCGGGGATGGACACATAGGATAACATGCTGGGGATGGACACATAGGATAACATGCGGGGGATGGACACATAGGATAACATGCCGGGGATGGACACATAGGATAACATGCCGGGGATGGACACATAGGATAACATGCCGGGGATGGACACATAGGATAACATGCCGGGGATGGACACATAGGATAACATGCGGGGGATGGACACATAGGATAACATGCCGGGGATGGACACATAGGATAACATGCCGGGGATGGACACATAGGATAACATGCCGGGGATGGACACATAGGATAACATGCTGGGGGGTTTACTGGCCGGTAGAAAAAAATGCCAGAAGTCAAAAACAGCCGCTGTAAAAACGCCCCGTGTGCGTGAGGACTAAAGAACAAGTCCCGCTAAAGGCAACTAAGGCTCCATGTACACTGCAGCTGATAGACTCACGTTTAGGAGCTTTTCTGCGTTTTTTTTTCAGCAGCCCCTGAACTCTCCCTAATGTTTTCCTATGTTTCCATGTACATTATGTCGTTTACAGGCAGTTAAGTTTACATTAATTTTTTCGAACGCAGAAAACTTGCGTTCAGCAGTAGATTTTATCAGCGTTTCAAATGCAAAATGCTCGTAACCACAGCTAACCGTGTTTATAGGCGTTTGAAACATTTTTTGAACTCTTCCATTTCCAGATGCTGTCCAGAGCCTTTTTTTCATCAAGAAAAATGCATGCAGAGTGTTTCCCCAGTACTCAAATGGACCCAGTACACCATACTTTGAGATTTCGTATGAAATAAATATGTCAGACGCTGCTGCAATAATCTCTGCACAAAAATGAGCCGGAACACATCCAAACACCACAAAAAAAAAAAACTAATCTCAACACATACTGCTCTCTCTGCTTCTGCTCTCTCTATCTCTCTTAAAATGTCTGAAATAGTTAATTTTTTACTATTTTTCAGTGCATTCTGGGCATTTGGGAAGGTCTCCTGAGGTTATCTTTAAAAAACGCTTCTAAACGCTCATAAACGCGGTATGCAAATGCAGCTAAACAGATGTTTTTTAACCTACGTTTTCCAGCAGTCAGTTTCCATCGTTCAGATGTGTCCCGTGTACATGGAGCCTCACTCCTACTTGCAGTTCCAGAGCTGATCATATCAGGTTTATTGTACTGCAAAAACTGATGAGCGCTAATTCAATCCGATTCTTTCCAGGATTTGCATGCGTCCATTGACAGCAGGTGTGAAGCCCAGTATGGCCTCTCACCTTTTCCTGGGGGTCACAAACAAACGTTCTCTCCACACCATTGTGTTTTTTGTGCTGTTATATTTCAATTAGCTTTTTTAATTGTAATGAAGGAGACAAAACCTTAGGCTACTTTCACACTGATCCACCGCTAAAACACAGCAAAAAGGCGTTTTTAACCATTTGAATACCAGGCAATTTTACCCGTTCCTGCCCAGGCCATTTTTCAGGTTTCAGCACTCTCACACTTTGAATGACAATTGCGCGGTCATACAACACTGTACCCAAACTAAAATGTTATTATTTTCTTCACACAACTAGAGCTTTCTTTTGGTGGTATTTAATCACCGCTGGGGTTTTTAGTTTTTGTTAAATTATCAAAAAAAGACCGAACATTTTGAAAAAAAAACCCACGTTTTTCTTTGTTCCTGTTATAAAAGTTTGCAAATAAATAATTTTTCTTCATAAATTTAGGCCGAGATGTATTCTGCTACATGTCTTTGGTGAAAATAACCCAAATTAGGATGTATTTTTTAGTTTGTAGCAAAGTTATAGAGTTCACAAACTATGGGATAGATGTGAATATTGATCAGTCCTGAAGTACTGACAGCCAATCTAATTTCTTGAGGTCCAAGAATGTCAGAACAGTACAGATATCCCCCAAATGACCCCTTTTTGCAGAGTAGACAGTCCGACGTACTTCATAAGAGGCATGGCGAGTTTTTTGAAGTTGTATTTTTTTTCCATAATTTTTTTGAAAATGAAAAAATTTAAAAAATTAGTTTCACTATTTTTTTTTTACATACTGTCACCAGTGCAGTACAGCGTCATCATATAACTGGCATGGCGATGATCAGGGACACTGACTGGTGACAGTATGAAAAAAAAATATATATATATTTTTTTAAATTATTTTTTATTACATTTTTTTTCTTTTTTTTAAGATTTTTTTTTCATATTTCACTATGACCGAAGTAGTACAATGTTACCATAGAATATTGATCAATCCTGAAGCACTGACGGCCAATCTAATTTCTTGAGGTCCAAGACTGTCAGAACAGTACAGATATCCCCCAAATGTCAGGACAGTACAGATATCCCCCAAATGACCCCTTTTTGCAAAGTAGACAGTCCGACGTACTTCATAAGAGGCATGGCGAGTTTTTTGAAGTTGTATTTTTTTTTGTCAGAATTTTTTGGAAAATGAAAAAATGCAAAAAATTATTTTCACTTTTTTTTTTTACATATTGTCACCAGTGCAGTACAGCGTCATTATATAACTGGCATGGCGGTGATCAGGGACACTGACTGGTGACAGTATGAAAAAAAAAATATATATATATATATTTTTTTTTTTATTATTATTTTTTATTTTTTTTATTTTTTTTTATTTTTTTTAAGATTTTTTTTCATATTTCAATATGTCCAAAGTAGTACAATGTTACCATAGTAACATTGTACTACTTTGGGGAAGTGATCAGTATTTTTTTTTTTTTTACACAATTTGCTTATAGCAAAGAATTACTTTGCTACAGTATAAGCAAGCATTTACCTGAATGACATCGATTCATTCAGGGGTTTTTTTTTTTGTGCTTAGCTGTGATTTGGCCACAGCTAATCACATGACATGTGCGTGTGATTAGCTGTGACCATTCACAGCTAGTCAGTAGTATACAATGGATGGCATGAATGAAGCCATCCATTGTATAAACTGTCATGTGACCTCCTATGATTGGTCACAGCAGGTCACATGGTACCAGCAACGGGGCCCATACTCAGCTCTGTCATCGGCCGTGTCCGAGGTACACGGTCGGTGAAAGATCGCACCGCTGCGCGGCTCTGCAAGCGCAAATAGTGTGCATGTGCGGGAGGACATCCATTTGGCGTCCAACCTGGAAATCCAGTACATTTTGCTGGCCACCTTTTGGCTACTGGCTGGGCGTGTATTGGTTAAAGGACATATGACTCAAAAACTGCACCCAAAATGCTTCCAGAGGAGTTTTTAAAGGCATTTATCAGGTGCTTTTCAGGTGTTTTCCATTAATTTCAATGGGAGGAGGCGCTTCTGGACCTGTTTTTTTAAAAAAAAAAATTTAACTCACCAAACGTACCCCAAAGATGCTGTAAGCAGGAGTTTTTACACCGCACCACATCTGTGTGAAAACATACGTAGATATACATTCACATACACAGGGAAGCGTTTTTCTTGAGCTTTTCAGGTGCTTTTCTTAGTGCAAAAATGCTTAAAAAACTCCTCAGTGTGAAAGTAGCCCAATGATGCATTTTGCACTCAATCAAGGCTTAGTCCTCATGCACACGGGATGTTTTTACAGCGGCTGTTTTTGGCTTTTGGTGTTTTTTTCTACATCCAGTAAACTCCCCAGCATGTTATCCTATGTGTCCATCCCCGGCGTGTTACCCTATGTGTCCTTCCCCGGCGTGTTACCCTCTGTGTCCATCCCCGGCGTGTTATCCTCTGTGTCCATCCCCGGCGTGTTATCCTCTGTGTCCATCCCCGCCGTGTTATCCCGTGTGTCCATCCCCGGCGTGTTATCCCGTGTGTCCATCCCCGGCGTGTTATCCCGTGTGTCCATCCCCGGCATGTTATCCCGTGTGTCCATCCCCGGCATGTTATCCCGTGTGTCCATCCCCGGCATGTTATCCCGTGTGTCCATCCCCGGCATGTTATCCCGTGTGTCCATCCCCGGCATGTTATCCCATGTGTCCATCCCCGGCATGTTATCCCATGTGTCCATCCCCGGCATGTTATCCTACGTGTCCATCCCGGGCGTGTTATCCTATGTGTCCATCCCCAGCATGTTATCCTGTGGGTCCATCCCCACCATGTTATCCTATGTGTCCATCCCCGGCATGTTATTCTACGTGTCCATCCCGGGCATGTTATCCTGTGTCCATCCCCGGCATGTTATCCTATGTGTCCATCCCCGGCATGTTATTTTATGTGTCCATCCCCGGCATGTTATCCTATGTGTCCGTCCCCGGCATGTTATTCTATGTGTCTATCCCCGGCATGTTATCCTATGTGTCTATACACACACAGACTGTAATCAATGTTTTTTGGCTGGAAAAAAACCCAAGACTAGTGGGTTTCTAGAGGAGTTTTTAAAAAATGCAGCAAAACGCCACAAACCAGTGTTTTTGGACTATTTATGACCAAAAAAAAATTTTTTTCTGGTAAAAAAAAAAACCACAAAAAAATGCAAATGCGGAAAAACACAGGAAAGAGCCACTAATTGCAGCAAACCTCAGCTAAACACTAATGCAAAAAAAAGCTGAAAAACTCACATTTTTAATGTGACTTTACCCAGCTAATGTTACCAGCGTTATCAGAATGCCCCGTATCCATGAGGACTTAAAGTGGCTCTAAAGGCTCAAGGTTTTTTACCTTCAGGCATTTTATGCATGAAGTTAAAAAAACCTTCTCTGTTTATCAACCCCCCCCCCCTAGCCCCCCTAATACTCACCTAAGCCCGCTTGGGATCCAGCGATGTGCACTGGAGTCTCAGCTATCCCGGGACTCCCTCTTCTCAAGAGAGCTGAGACCGAAGCGGTAGCCATTGGCTCCCACTGCTGTCAGTCACAGCCAGTGAGCCAATGAGAAGAGAGAGGGGCTGGGCCAAGCTGTGGCTCTGTGTGTGAATGGGCACATGGAGCAGCCAGTGCCCCCATAGCAAGCTGCTTGCTGTGGGGACACCCGATAGGAGGGAGGGGCCAGGAGCACCGGTGGGGGACCTTAGAAGAGGAGGATCCGGGCTGCTCTGTGCAAGACCACTACACACAGCAGTATAGACATGTTTGTTATTCTTTCTATAAAAAAAATAAATGTTTAGAATCATAGAGGACATCCCCATGATGTTGCCGCACCACAACAGGTGTCCCCATAGTGAGATTTCTCCTTTATTGCTGTTCTGGTGACAGCTAAGAAGTTTTGGATTTCCCATTGCTTTCTGTCCAAATGACAATAGTAATGAGGACAAACAGAGGGTCAACCTCCCCAGTGGGGACACAGAAAAAAAAAATCTGGAAGAGTAAAACCATCCCTACCCTTCCCTACTTTGCTCTTTTCAACAAAGCTGTGGGGGTCAGTTGTTCACTTTGTACAATCTAATTTTTTGGTAATATATTGCTATTGTGTAAAATATTCATGAAGATTATACCTGACAAACATTCCATACTATTAATGCGTGCAATAGACGAAAATTCATGAAATAACAAATATTTTGTATTGGTAAAAATTAAACCAAAAGATTAGGCGATAACAGAACAGAAAATGAGAAGGAAAAATATTAAAAACATGTTTAGGCAATGGTTTCATAACATTTTGAATCGTGATGATCGAATCCTCAGAATTGCTCATCTCTAACAGTTTTTTCTCCCCTTAAGATTTACTTACAGATTTGTCTGCTGTGGTTAGAATCTTTAAATTGGGCAATCTGGGCAATCGGGAATCACAGATTGTATGACTCACTGCAGACCAGACAAATGAATACACCAGGGAGAGTTCATCATTCTGCATTTTACTGATTCACCTGATTGGCTCATTTGGTTTGCTTATTGACCACTTACAAATATTTTTATTCCTATTAGATTGTAAGCTCCCAGGATCAGGGCCCTCTGTTTCCTCTTGTACCAAATTGTATTGTAACTATAATATCTGCCTTCATTTTGTAAAGTGCTGAGCAAACTGTTGGCGCTATATAAATCCTGTATTATAATAATAATAATTTTTAGACATTCACAATTTATCCTTAGGCTCCATTTACATGGGAAACTTCTGAACGATGGAAACTGACTGCTGGAAAACGTAGGTTAAAAAAAGTCTGTTTACCCGTGTTTGCATACCGCGCAGGGGCAGACTGACCATTTGGAAACTCAGGCACTGCCCAAGGGCCAGGGGTCAGTAGGGGGCTCCATGAGATGCCTCTGGTACCTTTTTCATAGGCCCCATGATCCCCTATTGCCCGGGGGCCCCATGAGTTTTCAGTCCGGACCTGATACCGCGTTTATGTTTAGAAGCATTTTTTTTAAAGATAACCTCAGGAGACCTTCCAAAATGCCCAGAATGCACTGAAAACAGTAACTATTTCAGACATTTTGAGAGAAATAGAAAGAGTAAAAGCAGAGAGATCAGTATTTGTTGAGATTAGTTGTCTTTTTTTTTTTGGGTGTTTGGATGTGTTCCGGCTCATTTCTGTGCAGAAATTATTGCAGCAGCGTCTGACATATTTATTTTATGCGAAACCTCAAAGTATGGTGTGCCGGGTCCATTTGAGTACCGGGGAAACACTCTGCGTGCTTTTTTTATGATGAAAAAGGCTCTGGACAGCATCTGGAAATGGAAGAGTTTCAAACGCTTCTAAACGCTGTTAGCTGCATTTACCGTTTGAAATGCTGATAAAATCTACTCCTGAACGCAAGTTTGGTGCGGTCAAAAAAGCGACTGTAAACTCAACTGCCTGTAAACGAAGATGTGTACATGGACACATAGGAAAGCATTAGGGAGAGTTCAGGGGCTGCTGAAAAAAAAACGCCGAACAGCTCCTAAACGTGAGTTTATCAGCTGCAGTGTACATGGAGCCTAAGGCTACGTTCACACTAGTGTTGTGTGCAGGCGGCAGAGAAAACGCTTCCCAAACGCCTCTGCCAATTCTGTACATTACAGCACATGATGCTGTTCTAATGGGAGCGTTTGCGTCGCGGCAAAACAGACGCCTCTGGTCGAGTCAGGAGGCATTGAAGCCTCCTATTCTAGTCTATGGTGCCGCTCCGCAAACGCCCGGCCGGCGTTTGCGGTGCGGTTGCGACGCGGTTGCGGGGCGTTTGCGGAGCGGTAACACCATTAAAACTGCATTATAGGCGTTTGTGGGGCATTTTTAACGCTCGGCAAACGCCTAGCAACCGCCGCTAAACCGCGCATGCGGCGTTTGCCGAGCGTTAAAAAACGCTCCGCAAACGCCGGACCAACGCTTGCCAAACGCTATAGGGGCGTTTGGCAAGCGTTGGTAAAACAGCCAAGTGTGAACGAGCCCTAAAGGTGTTCAGTAGGGTTGAGGTCAGGACATTTGAGTTCCTCAACACCAAACCCATCAAACCATGTCTATGGAGCTGCTTTGTATGCAGGGGCACAGTCATGCTGGAAAAGGGTCTTCCCCAAACTGTGACCAGAAGGTTGGAAGCCCACAATTGTCAAAACAACTTTGTGCTCTGTAGTAGTAATAATAGTTACTTTTTCCGAAAACACTTGAACTCAATCATTTGGAGTAGTACACACATACATCTGACCAATAGCTAGATACCATATACAGTATGTGTATATAAACAAATATAGGTAGATACTATATATATATATATTTATTATTATTATTTTAATTGCTTGTTATTTTTATGAGTGTGAAAAAAACTGACACTGAAGAGTCCATCAAAACATCCATGAGCTCCTTTGGAAGATCCGTACTAACTATTGTAAAAATAAAAGTTGTGATTAACCGCTTCTGCGCCACCCTATAGCAGAAATACTGCTACAGGGAGGTATGGGTGAGCAAAATCACGTATATATGTATGATATATATACGTGATATTGCTGTTCCTGGTAGGGGGCGTGTGTGCCCTACCCACGCAGCCATTCGCAGTCTCGGCTGTCAATCACCGGATCCCCACGATCTCCGAGTATTACCGACGGGAAGAGAGACCTGTATGTAAACAACACTCTTCTCTCCCCTGTCAGCTCCTGCACACTGCTTTGTGTGGCGCTGCATAGCACAGCCACACAAAGCATTGTGCTTACAGTGGAAAGCACAGACACAGCTCTCATAGTCAAACAGCACACAGTTAACCCTTTGATTGCCCCAGATGTTAACCCCTTCCTGCCCAGTGCTATTAGTATTAGTATTATTCAGGATTTATATAGCGCCAACAGTTTGCTCAGCGCTTTACAATATAACGGGAGACAATACAGCAACAATACAGTTCAATACAAGAGGGTTAGGAGGGCCCTGCTCCTTGGAGCTTACAATCTAAGTGTCAGTGCTTTTTATTAGCACTGATCACTGTATTGGTGTCACTGGGGATGTAAGGGACACCAAGTCAGTTCCCCCCCAGTGTCAGAATGCCCGTTGCAGTCCCACTAGAAGTCGCTGATTGCCGCCATTACTAGTAAGAAAAATATATATTTTTTAAATTCCAGTATGTATGACACCATTTGTAAACGCTATTACTTTCATGTAAACCAAATAATATGAACTTATTGAGATTTTAGTAGACATGTCGCAGAATACATTTTGGCCTAAATTTATGATGAAATTTGATTTTTACATTTTTTTCACTGGACATGTTTAATAGCAAAAAGTCAAAAATAGTTGTTTTTTTTTTTCAAAATTGTCAGTCTTTTTTTGTTTATAGCGCAAAAAATAAAACTTCACAGGTGATCAAATACCACCGAAAGAAAGTTGCATTTGTGGGGAAAAAAAGGACATAAATTTCATTTGGGTGCAGCGTTGTATAACCGCGCAATTGTCAGTTAAAGTAACGCAGTACCGCAAAAAATGGCCTGGTCAGGAAGGGGGTAAATCCTCTGGAGGGCAAGGGGTTAAATGAATTGCAGGTAATAATAGGCAGCCAGCATAGGAACAGTCATTATCACCCAGGGTTCCTCCATAGGTTGCTAGGAGTCTCTTGAGCTGTGGCTGAATGACCTTTCATTTGATGGCCCATGCATAGTTCCGAGGGTCAACGCCAACAGCATCATTTTATGTTGGTTGAACTGGATGGACTAGAACAGGGGTGTCAAACTGGCGGCCCTCCAGCTGTTGCAAAACTAATCCCATCATGCCTCTACCTTTGGGAGTCATGCTTGTAACTGTCAATATTGCAATGCCTGATGGGACTTGTAGTTTGGCAACAGCTGGAGGGCCACCAGTTTGACACCTGTGGGCTAGTGTCTTTTTCAACCAGAGTAACTATGTAACTATGTATAATATGATATTTTTATCTGTCTGTTAGGGTGGTATTCTGACCGTCATGTAAGGGGCCATTTTTGAATTGGCCTCCAATGTAAGGGGCCATTTTTGAATTGGCCTCCAATGTAAGGGGCCATTTTTAAATTGGCCTCCAATGTAAGGGGCCATTTTTGAACTGGCCTCCAATGTAAGGGGCCATTTTTGAACTGGCCTCCAATGTAAGGGGCCATTTTTTAATTGACCTCCAATGTAAGGGGCCATTTTTGAACTGACCTCCAATGTAAGGGGCCATTTTTGAATTGACCTCCAATGTAAGGGGCCATTTTTGAATTGGCCTCCAATGTAAGGGGCCATTTTTGAACTGACCTCCAATGTAAGAGGCCATTTTTGAATTGGCCTCCAATGCAAAGTTGAGAAGAGGTTAGGCTAGAGACTTAAGGCATACCCCAACGTCAGTAAAAAGTTAAAACATTTATGTAAATATACCTCCACCATTCCAAGACAAAGAGTCTTCAACAGAACAGCCAGGCCATAAACTCACTAAATAGAACTTATCACCCAATCTGCACTTTTTCAGGCTGTTGAAGTGTTGATGTTGTCTGCAGGAAATGTTCACAGCTTTCTACACTTAAAAATTATCTTCTCAATCTTTATTTCAGTTGTCGTTTTGCATACCTCCAGTATATAGCAACAAGAAAAATGAAAGTTTTCCTGTTTTGTCTGGGCAAGATTTGAATATGCATAGGGAAATAAATCTGGCAACTCATACGGTTTACAAAACAAAAGGTTTTCGAGTGTATAACACTTCCTGAGGATAGAGTAAAGGTTCATCACATACAGTTGTGTTCAAAATAATAGCAGTGTGTTGAAAAAAGTGAATAAAGCTCAAAATCCTTCTAATAGCTTTTATTTCCATACACACAAATGCATTGGGAACACGACACATTCTATTCCAAATCAAAACATGAAGAAAAATAGATCAAATTTGTGTTCCTCTAAAAAAATTGAAGAAAAGTGAATATTAGACGGTTCAAAAAAATCGCAGTGTTTGTATTCTTCTTTACAAACTCAAACATTCACTATATAAACAAGTCGTTGTCTTGTTGGAACACCCATTTCAAGGGCATTTCCTCTTCAGCATGAGGCAGCATGACCTCTTCAAGTATTCTGATGTATTCAAACTGATCCATGATCCCTGGTATGCGATAAATAGGCCCAACACCGTAGTATGAGACACATCCCCATATCATGATGATTGCGCCACCATGCTTCACTGTCTTCACAGTGTACTGTGGCTTGAATTCAGTGTTTGGGGGTCGTCTGACAAACTGTCTCCGGCCACTAGACCCAAAAAGAACAATCTTACTTTCATCAGTCCACAAAATGTTGCGCCATTTCTCTTTAGGCCAGTCAATGTGCTCTTTGGCAAATTGAAACCTCTTCAGCACATGTCTTTTTTCCAACAGTGGGACTTTGCGGGGGCTTCTTGCAGATAGCTTGGCTTCACATAGGCGTCTTCTAATTGTAACAGTCCTCACAGGGAACTTTACACCTTCTTTCATCTTCCTGGAGCTGATTGTTGGCTGAGTCCGCGCCACTTTGGCTATTCTTCTATCCATTCCAATGGTAGTTTTTCGCTTTCTTCTTCCACGTCTTTCAGGTTTTGGTTGCCATTTTAAAGTATTTGCGATCATTTTAGCTGAGCAGCCTATAATTTTCTGCACTTCTTTATATGTTTTCCCCTCTCCAATCAACTTTTTAATCAAGGTACGCTGTTCTTCTGAACAATGTCTGGAATGACCCATTTTCCTCAGAATTTCAGAGAGAAATGCACTGTAACCAGCATGTACAACATTTGCTGCCTTCCTTCCTTATATAAGGGCAATAATTGCCACCTGTTTTTCAAAGAATGAATGACCTCACTAATAGAACTCCACACTGCTATTATTTTGAACATGCCCCTTTCAATGAGTGATTCAATTACACAGAATCAGCAGCATGCATGTCATGACTGTTGGGTCTGTTGGATTTCTATTACTCTACTACACCTGCTAGGAAATTATTTGCCATGTAGAAATATCATTTCTACCAAAAACAGTGATTGATCCGGTTAGTGATGTCTGACTGCTATTATTTTGAACACAACTGTATATGGTTACATAGTTTTCTAGAAAGGTTTCAGAAAGCACCACGTCTTAGAAATCCAAAACAATTGGTTAAAATTGGCATTAAAATCAGTTTCTACACCTATCCTTCCCTTCCCCCTCTCTGCCCTTTCCCTTCCATCCTCCCGAAAAAAAACTGTTTGTGCTATATAAATCCTATATAATAATAGTAATGATGATCCTTCTTACCCTGTTTCTCACCCCGTCCACCTACTCCAAAATTGTGGCGTTTCCTAATACTGGTGGTCAAGTTGGATGTTCCCCCCTTTGTTGGTGGTCATCGTAGGTGGGGGATGAATTTGCTGTTTCTCATTCTTCAAGGAATCCTTAGCACCCTCAGGAGGAACCCTAAGGTTCAATGGAACACTGGTTGAGATAGCCTGCCATATGACCCCCCTTCCCCCCCATGCATGGTGTGGTGTTTCCTAATACTGGTCAATGTGGATGTCCCCCCTTTCATTGGTGGTCATTGTAGGTGGGGGATGAATTTGCGGTTTCTCATTACACCCCCACCCCCATAACATGGCTATACTTACCACTTATGTCTATGGTATCCATCACAGACTATGCCATCTATACCACATATCCCATAGTACCAACACGCTATCATCTGCCACCCTACCACCACCCACATATCAAAAATACTCCACAGCACGGCAATTCCCAATCTTTGTAGTCCTCAAAGCGACCCTTAGACAAATTGTCAGGTCTTGGGGAACCCTTTCTGAATTCAAACTTCAGGTTGCAAAATATAAAATCAATAAATAAGTTGTAGATAGGTTTACAACATTATTCTTTCATTTAAAGCGATTTACAACTTATTTACTGATCTTATATTTCGCGATCAGAAAGGGTTCCCCAAGACCAGAAAATGTGTCTTTTTGAATTAAAACTTCATGTCCCAAAACATAAGATCAGTAAATAAGTTGTAGATCGCTTTAAATGAAAGAATAAATGTTGCAAACCTATCATATTTGAAAACCAGCGCAAATCATCTCTTACACCCCCTTTTCTATACAATACAATTATTTTCAGAAATAATCCTAAAATGAAATTAATAATAAAAGGAAAGAAACAAAGTGATCCAAAATTGTGGTGTTTCCTAATACTGGTCAATGTGGATGTTCCCCCTTTCATTGGTGGTCATTGTAGGTGGGGGATGAATTTCCGGTTTGTCTTTGTTCAAGGAATCCTTAGCACTCTCAGGAGGAACCCTAAGGTTCAATGGAACACTGGTTGAGATAGGCTGCCATGGGACCCCCCCCCCCCCTTCCCCATGATCAAAATACATCATGATCAAAATACTCCAATACACCCCCATAACACAGCTATACTTACCACTTATGTCTATGGTATCCATCACAGACTACGCCATCTATACCACATATCCCATAGTACCAACACGCTATCATCTGCCACCCTACCACCACCCACATATCAGAAATACTCCTCAGCACGGCAATTCCCAATCTTTGTTGTCCTCGAAGCGACCCTTAGACACATGTTCAGGTCTTGGGGAACCCTCTCTGAATTAAAACTTCAAGTCACAAACAGGGGCGGACTGACCATTTGGAAACTCAGGCACTGCCCGAGGGCCCGGGGTCAGTAGGGGGCCCCATGAAATGCCCCTGGTACCTTTTTCATAGTCTTTTTTGAGTTTGAGCAAGGACACAGGGGCCCCATGATCCCCTATTGCCCTGTGGCCCCATGAGTTGTCAGTCCACCCCTGGTCACAAAACATAAGATCAATAAATGAGTTGTAGTTAGGTTTGCAACATTATTCTTTCATTTAAACCGATCTACAACTTATTTACTGATCTTATGTTTTGTGACATGAAGTTTGAATTCAAAAAGACACATTTTCAGGTCTTGGGGAACCCTTACTGAATTAAAACTTCATGTCACAAAATATAAGATCAATAAATAAGTTGTAGTTAGGTTTGCAACATTTATTCTTTAATTTATAGCCATCTGCATCTTATTTACTGATCTTATATTTTGTGACCTGAAGTTTTAATTCAGTAAGGGTTCCCCAAGACCTGAAAATGTGTCTTTTTGAATTCAAACTTCATGTCACAAAACATAAGATCAATAAATGAGTTGTAGTTAAGGTTTGCAACATTATTCTTTCATTTAAAGCGATCTACAACTTATTTACTGATCTTATGTTTTGTGACATGAAGTTTGAATTCAGAAAGACACATTTTCAGGTCTTGGGGAACCCTTTCTGAATTAAAACTTCATGTCACAAAATATAAAATCAATAAATAAGTTGCAGATCGCTTTAAATGAAAGAATAAATGTTGCAAACCTATCATATTTGAAAACCAGCGCAGATCATCTCTTACACCCCCTTTTCTATACAATACAATTATTTTCAGTAATAATCGTAAAATGAAATTAATAATAAAAGGAAAGAAACAAAGTGATCCGAACTTGTGGTGTTTCCTAATACTGGTCAATGTGGATGTTCCCCCTTTCATTGGTGGTCATTGTAGGTGGGGGATGAATTTGCGGTTTGTCTTTGTTCAAGGAATCCTTAGCACCCTCAGGAGGAACCCTAAGGTTCAATGGAACACTGGTTGAGATAGGCTGCCATGGGACCCCCCCCCCCTTCCCCATGATCAAAATACTCCAATACACCCCCACCCCCATAACACGGGTATAATTACCACTTATGTCTATGGTATCCATCACAGACTATGTCATCTATACCACATATCCCATAGTACCAACACGCTATCATCTGCCACCCTACCACCACCCACATATCAAAAATACTCCTCAGCACGGCAATTCCCAATCTTTGTTGTTCTCGAAGTGACCCTTAGACACATGTTCAGGTCTTGGGGAACCCTCTCTGATCTCTGAATTAAAACTTCAAGTCGCAAAACATAAGATCGATGTACAAAAACAGAACGCTACATGAAATAAACTAAAAAAAAACACTCACACTAAAATAAAGTAAAAAAGATACAAAACAAAAAAAAAGAAACCTTTACAGTATAATAAAGGAAAAAAAAAAACAGAATAGAAATTTTTATGCCTGGCCATACACTATACAATTTACTGTCTGATTTCTGCCCAATTTCCTTTAGATTTACCTCCAACTATGTAGTGCAGGGGCCTGCCTGATTGGATACAATTGAAAGTTTTGTTAGGTTTGACCTCCTATTATATGGTTTTTGGTAAATCAAGAAAATTGTATAATGTATGGCCAGCCTTACAGAATTTCCTTTTCTCTTTTTTGAACCATTTCTGGTGTCAGAATGTGCCTCTCTTGAGCCTCATCATTTTACCTTTTTTTTTGTGCAGAAAGGAAAAAACAGCAAAAAAAAAAAAAAAAAAGTAAAAAATTTACAAAAACAGAACAGTACATGAAAAACTTAAAAAAAACCCCACTAAAATAAAAGAACAAAAACAAACAAAAAAACAACAACTTTATAGTAAAATAAAGAAAAAAAACACACACTAAAATAAAAGTAGAAAAAAAACCAAAAAAACAAACGAAAAAAAAAAAACTTTACCGTAAATTATAAAACAAAAAAACAACACACACTAAAATAAAAGTAAAAAAACAAAACAAAAAAAAAAAAACTTTACAGTAAAATAAAAGAAAAACAAAAAACACACTAAAATAAAAGTAAAAAACAAACAAACAAAACAACTTTGCAGTAAAATAAAAAAACAAACAAACAAAACAACTTTGCAGTAAAATAAAAAAACAAACAAACAAAAAAAAAAACTTTACAGTAAAATAAAGAAAAACAAAAAACACACTGAAATAAAAGTAAAAAAACAAACAAACAAAAAAAACTTTACTGTAAATTAAAAAACAAAAAAACAACACACACTAAAATAAAAGTAAAAAAAACAAAAACGAACAAAAAAAACTTTACAGTAAAATAAAAGAAAAACAAAAAACACACTAAAATAAAAGTAAAAAACAAACAAACAAAACAACTTTGCAGTAAAATAAAAAAACAAACAAACAAAACAACTTTGCAGTAAAATAAAAAAACAAACAAACAAAAAAAAAAACTTTACAGTAAAATAAAGAAAAACAAAAAACACACTGAAATAAAAGTAAAAAAACAAACAAACAAAAAAAACTTTACTGTAAATTAAAAAACAAAAAAACAACACACACTAAAATAAAAGTAAAAAAAACAAAAACGAACAAAAAAAACTTTACAGTAAAATAAAGGAAAAAAAACAAAAAAAACACACTAAAATAAAAGTAAAAAACAAACAAACAAAAAACTTTACAGTCAAATAAAGAAAAAACAAACAAACAAACAACAGAGAATAGAACTTTTACATAAGCAACTCAATGAGCAAGACGGAGAGTTTCCATTTCTACAAATCAGGTCATTTTGCATCAGAAATAATTGTGTGTCACAATGTGATGTGACTTCAAAATAAAGAATTAAAAATGAAATGTGCTGGTGACATTAATTTAGCCCAACTTGCCCCATCGTCACATATTTTCCGCCTGCTCTACAACATTGCGGTTTTGCATCTCATGATGGAGAGGATTGTAATCCGGATCCCCATCCCAGTGAAAAATCTATGCAGAGTAATCAGCAGTGGAATATCTATGCAGAGTAATCAGCAGTGGAATATCTATGCAGAGTAATCAGCAGTGGAATATCTATGCAGAGTAATCAGCAGTGGAATATCTATACAGAGTGATCAGCAGTGAAAAATCTATGCAGACTAATCAGCAGTGACAAATCTATATAGAGTAAACAGCAGTGGAATATCTATGCAGAGTAATCAACAGTGACAAATCTATGCAGCATAATCAGCAGAGAAAAATTTATTCAGAGTAATCAGCAGAGAAAAATCTATTCAGAGTAATCGGCAGTGGCAACTCTATGCAGAGTAATCAGCAGTGGAAAATCTTTGTAAATCTGAATATCTGCATGGAGTCATGTGTCCCGCAGCGGGCTGTGCACCTTCACCCTGCAGATAACGGGACACTGCCTACCGAGATGAATCCGTCCGCTGACAGGCTTGGCAGAAGCAGGTCCCTTCATCTGCTCAGCGGGTGGCTGCCTGTACCAGGTCTCATTTCCTCCACTCTCCTCTAGGCGGAGATGAGAGGAATCCTGCTGGGCGAGGAGCGGGACTTACCTGTGGCAGGTAGGTGTTGGTGCCCAGCGCTGTCCCGGGATAAATCTCAGCACACACGCACAGACATCGCCTTCTCCAGCCCACACAGAGGCTGCATTGTGTGATATTTGTGGCAGACACCCGGCAGGGAGGCTCTGTCAGCCAATCAGGGATTTTCCCGGCTCACTTCCTTTTCTCGATCACTTGGTCATCACTGCAGACATTAAATAGGATCGGGATCATTTGCATTTGGCACCTGAGAGTGACACAAACAGGTCTGACGGGGTGTCTGCGGGAGAAGTAAGTGTGCGGGGGGGGGGAGGAGGGGGCGGGGGGGAGCAAAACTTTTATCTGTATATTCAGATTTCATCAGAAATCCTTTTATGACTCCCAGACAGACAGACACACGCCAGGCCGTCATCCTCGTACAGGTCTGCTACAGGGAGGAGTACAACATCCTGGCGGGGTGATGACTGTAAGAGACAGTATACACTACATGCATTTCTGGTGCTTCTTTTCTGCATCCAAAACGCACAGAAAGTAGGTGATATGGTGGTCTATGTCATCGTTCACATCAGCGTTTGCAGTTCCGGTGCGTTCCGGGTGCAGAAGGAAAAGTAGAACAGGATGCATTTTTTTCTGCACAGAACTGGACTGGAACATAAACGCTTCAAAAACACAAAGGAACGCACCAAAAACGCACAAGTGCCTATCTAAAATGAAGAAAAAGAGGGGAAAAAAATAACTGGAATGCATAAAAAATGCACCGCAACATTCCAAAAACACATCAAATGCATCGCAACACAACACACAAAAAACACATCAAATGCACCGCAACATTCCAAAAACACATCAAATGCACCGCAACATTCCAAAAACACATCAAATGCACCGCAACACAACACACAAAAAACACATCAAATGCACCACAACACACCAAAAACACATCAAATGCACCGCAACACAACACACAAAAAACACATCGAACGCACCGCAACACACCGAAAACACATCAAATGCACCGCAACACAACACACAAAAAACACATCAAACGCATCGCAACACATTAAAAACACATCAAATGCACCGCAACACACCAAAAACACATCAAATGCACCGCAACACACTGAAAACACATCAAATGCACCGCAACACACTGAAAACACATCAAATGCACCGCAACACAACACACAAAAAACACATCAAACGCACCGCAACACACCAAAAACACATCAAATGCACCGCAACACACCAAAAACACATCAAATGCACCGCAACACACCAAAAGCACGTCAAAAACACACCACAACACTCAAAAAGCCAAACGCACCGCAACACTCCAAAAAAACCCATTAAAAAAAGCACTGGTGTACACCAAAAACACGTAAAAAATGCACCACAACAATCAAAATGTCAAATGCACTGTAATACACACAAAAAAAGTCAAAAATGCACCGCAACACACCAAAAACACATAAAAAATGCACCGCAACACTCAAAAAACCATCAAAGATATACCGCAACACAACAAAAACACATCAAGCGCACTGCAACACTCCAAAAAAACAAAAAATGCACAACAACACACCATAAACACGTCAAACACACCAAAAACACGTAAAAAACACACCGCAACACTCCAAAAAAACATAAAAAATACACCACAACACACCAAAAACACGTCAAACGCACCGCAACACACCAAAAACACATCAAACGCACCGCAACACACTAAAAACACATAAAAAATACACAACACTCAAAAAGTCAAATGCACTGCAACACTCAAAAAAACCCATAAAAAAAGCACTGCCGCACACCAAAAACACGTCAAAAATGCACCACAACACTTAAAATGTCAAACGCACCGCAACACACAAAAAAAAGTCCACAATGCACTGCAACAGTCAAAAACCATCAAAACCGCAACACACTAAAAATGGGACAAAAAAGCGCATGCAAAACCGTATGGGGAATGCATGTGGACTGCATGTCTGTAGTATGAGCCGGCCCTGAGGACTCGTCCACATTAGATGCGGTCCTGCGTCTGTATTGCTGCATGAAGAATGCATGCACGGTGATTTCCATGTACTCCAATGGCCCTAGTTCACACCAGTGCAGTCAGTTTCCGGTGCAGAAAAAGTCGAACACGCTGCATTGTTTCTGAACAGAACCGTACTGGAACACGGCAAACTGCATGAGATCTGCGTGTGGTGTGATCTGTAAGCGTGTATTGGGAATGCATCCATAGTGCGTTTCTGTGAACTGATGGAAATATTCTGCCTCTGAATTCCTTGTTATAAATTGTAAATGTTTATTACTTTCTCCCCCATTACACGCGGGCCAAGCTGTCCCAGACAAGTGCCAGTTACAGGGCATGGGGCGAACCACGACCCAGCCGGGGGTGCTAACAACACTGTGGTTTTATTTCTATGGTTCAGCCCGGGTTCACACTGAGCATTTTCTGTGTGAATTCCGCACCTCATTGTAATCGCCCCCCGTCCATGTGAAAGAAGGGGGGGGGGGTATGTTACATTAACAACACCCCAAAATCGGTCAGCAAAAGGCGGTGCAATGTGCAGAATGGGATGGTATAGGTGTGTGTACCGTGTGATCCGATTCTAGTGCTGACCAATAATAGGGTCCTGCACCTGGATGCCGTGTGATTAGAGTCATACATGTACGGCTGAAACCGCAGCACACAGAATTCACATGTGATTTGCAGAGGGGTGCGGTGCGGTTCCGGCACGAAGTGTGAACCCGGGCTTAAAAATTGTTTTCTGTTTTCACCGAGAGTGAAAGAAAATCCCACATTTTGTGTTTTCAGCAGAACAGGAAGAGAGGAGAAATCTTCCCATGGGGACACTAGTTCTGGGGACAACCAGGGATTCCCTCCCTCTTCTCACTGGCTATGAGACAGGAAGTGAAGGAAAGTGTCCCCGATGGGACACAGAAAAACAAAACAGGAGCTAAAACCCTCCTCTACCCCAAAATAAAAAAAAAGTTTTGCTGATTGTTCTTTAACCCCTTCACTCCGGCGCCTCTGGCCCCTTAAGAATTTCAGAAGCTGGGAGGCGGGATTTAGGGATCATGTGACTGCTGTGGTCACATGATCTGGAAAGGTCCCGATCAAAAGAGGAGACCGGGACCTTTCCGTGAGTACCGGACATGTGTGCTGGGAACACGCAGGGCACGCACTCTCAGCACATATGTCTTTTGTATATTGAACGCAGATGTGCGGCCGCTCGGCGTCGAGGCCCAGATGCTGGGAGGTCACACATTTGTGTGCGGCCGGGGGGGGGGAAGGGCGTAAAGCTGAAGTTCAATCTGTTTATAAATGACATTTACAATCCCCCCCCCCCCACCCATCAACACGCTAAGAAAAATGTTAAATAAAATGTTTCCGTTTTCATTCCATACCTTAGTATAGATCCAGTGACATCATCACTGGGCCTCTGTGCTTCTTTAAGCAATGCAGGCAGATCATGTCTGGTGGGAAGGGCAGGCTGGATGTCAGTGTAGAGGAGTGGGCGTTGCTTGGCAGGTTGTATTTGCATGCAGATCCCTCTAGGTAGCGCTCACATGTGACTCTGAGCTGCCATAACTAAAGGAACAAAAATACAAAGAATTTAAGGGACAGTCAGGCCGGGGAAGAGAGGGCTAGATGATGCTGAGCGTCCTCCAGATAGGATATGAAGCCGGCTTTGTCTGATTGCTGCAGATTCTAATGCACACTGAGAGGAGCTCACAGAGTTCAGTGGAATCAGAGGAAGTAATGGAGGTGAGGAGAGGAGGTGAGGAGAGGAGGGGAGGGGAGGGGAGGAGAGGAGGGGAGGAGAGGAGGGGAGGGGAGGAGGGGAGGGGAGGGGAGGGGAGGGGGGGAGGAGCGTAGCCGCTACAACTGGGCATGACTGGAGGTCAGATTTACAGAGTGTTAGCTGGAGGTGGGCTTTGCTTTGTTTAATGTTTAGTCCCCTCCAGAGCCCCCCTTTACATCATTATCCCCATCAGAGTCCCCCCTTTACATCAAAGTCCCCATCAGAGTGCCCCTTTACATCAAAGTCCCCCTTTACATCATGATCTCCATCAGAGACCCTCTTTACATCACAGTCCCCATCAGAGTCCCCCCTTTACATCAAAGTCCCCATCAGAGTCCCCCCTTTACAGCAAAGTCCCCACTAGAGTCCCCCTTTACATCAAAGTCCATATCAGAGTCCCCCTTTAGATCAAAACCCCCATCAGAGTCCCCCTTTACATTAAAGTCCCCATTAGAGTCCCCCTTTACATCAAAACCCCCATCAGAGTCCCCCTTTACATCAAAGTCCCCACTAGAGTCCCCCTTTACAGCAAAGTCCCCACTAGAGTCCCCCTTTACATCAAAGTCCATATCAGAG
>NW_028318146.1:5737500-5772500 GCF_062004578.1 Staurois parvus | reverse complement strand
TTCCTCATTGTTCTAAGTGGTTAGGGAGCCACAGACCGGGCAGGCTGACAATTCCCTCCTGACCTCACGAGGCCGTCCATTCCTGGCCCTGGATTACTATAGATCCGTGTTACCTTCATGTCTGTGCCTGTAGCTGTATGAAAATCGTTTGATGCTTTTTTTTTTATATTCTATAACAGGGGCGGACTAACAACTCATGGGGCCCCCGGGCAATAGGGGATCATGGGGCCCCTGTGTCCTTGCCCAAACTCAAAAAAGCCTATGAAAAAGGTACCAGGGGCATCTCATGGGGCCCCCTACTGACCCCGGGCCCTCGGGCAGTGCCCGAGTTTCCAAATGGTCAGTCTGCCCCTGTTCTATAACCACAACCAATACATTCTTGCCATCCACTACTTCATGACCCGGTCATATACCTTTTCATGGAATTGCTTCTCAGCCCGGGTTCACACTGATGCGGTGCGGAATTTGTAGCGTTTTCAGTGCGAATCAGAATTGCACCCTCATAGGCATACTAACAGGTTATGAAGGACTTAAAACAATGCCTTCCTGCATCGCGCTGTCACCCCTGCAGGGGCTTCCATCATCACCGGGTCTTCCTTCTGGGTGTGCGGGCCGCAGCCGATTGATTGGACGAGCCACGATGACGTCACTCCCGCGCATAAGCAGATATGGCATTCCTTCAGCCCGGGTTCACATATGTGCGGTGCGGTATATCGCATGTGATTCACACAGAAACCACACCACATTCCTGTGCCAATCACATGAAATTTGTGTGCGGTGCGATTGGAGCCATATATTTTGTATGGTTCAAATGGCACCGCATCTGCACCAAAAAGGCGCAGGACCCTTTTTTTGGTCCGCGCTAGAATCGGATCGCATGGGTATTCACACCTATGCATGTGATTCGCACAGGAACCGCACCACATTCCTGTGCAAATCCGATGCGAATTCTGTGCGGTGCGATTTGAGCCGTACATTTTGTATGGTTCAAATCGCACCGCATCCGCACCAAATACGTGCAGGACCCTTTCGGGGTATTCACACCAATGCGATACAATTCTGCACATTGCACTGCCTTTTATATTTTGCATGATTCAAATTGCACCGCATCTGCACCAAAAAGGCGCAGAACCCTTTTTTTGGTCCGCGCTAGAATCGGATCGCATGGGTATTCACACCTATGCATGTGATTCGCACAGGAACCGCACCGCATTCCTGTGCAAATCAGATGCAAATTCTGTGCGGTGTAATTTGAGCCGTACATTTTGTATGGCTCAAATCGCACCGCATCCGCTCCAAAAACGTGCAGGACCCTTTCGGGGGTATTCACACCCATGCGATACGATTCTGCACATCGCACTGCCTTTTATATTTTGTATGGTTCAAATCGCACCGCATCTGCACCAAAAACGTGCAGGACCCTTTCGGGGGTATTCACACCCATGCGATACGATTCTGCACATTGCACTGCGTTTTGCAGACCGCTTTCGGGGTGTTGTTAACATAACATACACACCCGCGGCGGTTTGCATGACCGGGGTGCGATTCTGATGTGGTGCGGAATTCGCACAGAAAACGCTGTGAATTGTGCACCGCATCAGTGTGAACCCGGGCTCAGACAACATATGCCGGTGATGTCACTGGCCTCTGCTCTCTGGAATATCTTCATTTTTCCTATAGGTAAGATTTATTATAAGTGTGTCTGAAGGTAAAAATAATATCTAAGAATTTCCTATCACTTTAAGGTGCTGCTAAACCCGCAACAGTAAAAGCAGTCTGTATATGCGGCTACCTCAGGTCCACACCTGTGCGTTTTCTGCAGCGTTTTTTTGGGTCAGGGACTTTTTTGAATGCAAAAAAGTTGCGTTTTTGTTTCTATAGACTTCAATGGAATTGCTGCAGAAAAGCATGTATTGGGTTTTTGCTGCATTTTTTATGTGTTTTTGCTGCATTTTTGATGCGTTTAAATAATTGCCTAGCCACAAGAAAAAAAACAGCAAAACACAAAAACGTGGTAAAGCAAGTGCAAAAACGCAAAACGCAATGCAGAAACAGCTCAAAGGCAACTTGGATAGGTGTAAACCTAGCCTAAAGCATGCTTGTTATACTCACTAAGGGGTTAATCCTTGGCATTGTTATATAACGGCTGTTTGATCCTGTCTTCTCTGGTCCTCCCCTTCTTCCACAGTCCCCAATCCATCTGCTGATAATACAGAGCCCTAGGAAGCACTCTGCACATGCTCAGTTTGCTGTGTATTGCTAGAGAGTGTTTTGTGGGATTTTCTGGATTGTACATGTGTACAGCACAGGACTGATCAGGGCTGTCCAAGGGTTATGCAGCCTCATAGGACATCGGGGGAGAATGAAAACTCCTCCTACAAGCTTTAGCCAATGCTCAGCCAGATAGAAGTCACAAGACTGCTATGTACTGCTGATGAGAAAAGGTATTTAGCAGTTTATATTTACTAAAATAATTGCATTTCCATGTGTGTACTATGAGAGACCAGATATAGTAAATGCGGGGTCCGGGGAGAGCAGATATAGTGAATGAAGGGTCTGGGGCAGTGATGGCGAACCCGTGGCACGCGTGCCACAGCCGGCACGCCGAGCCTTATCTGTGGGCACGCCAGGAGAATCCAGCGGTGCGCTCTCTTCCCGGCTGTAGTGTGCGTGACAGCCGGGTCCCAAGTGCGCATGCACAAGAAGCAGTGCTCTTTGTGAATGGTAAGGCGGTACCTGGGACACATGACAGATCCCAGAAGCCGCCAGACCAATCACAAAGCGCAGCGCTTCTCGCGCATGCGCACTGGGCATCCGGCTGTCCGACGAGCGCCCACACTACAGAAGCCGGGAAGACAGCGCACGGCTGGATAAAGGAACAGGTAAGATAAAAAAAAAGCTCTGCGGAAGTAAGAGCGGGTACCTGTCAAATTCAGGTACCCGCTCCCCCTCCCTCCCCAAAGGTCAGCAGTCATCTCTGTACTGTCCGCAGTCTCTGGTCATCCCTGTGCTGTCCGCAGTCTCTGGTCATCCCTGTGCTGTCCGCAGTCTCTGGTCATCCCTGTGCTGTCCGCAGTCTCTGGTCATCCCTGTGCTGTCCGCAGTCTCTGGTCATCCCTGTGCTGTCCGCAGTCTCTGGTCATCCCTGTGCTGTCCGCAGTCTCTGGTCATCCCTGTGCTGTCCGCAGTCTCTGGTCATCCCCTGTACTGTCCGCAGTCTCTGGTCATCTCCTGTACTGTCCGCAGTCTCTGGTCATCCCTGTACTGTGTCCGCAGTCTCTGGTCATCCCTGTGCTGTCCGCAGTCTCTGGTCATCTCCTGTACTGTGTCCGCAGTCTCTGATCATCCCTGTACTGTGTCCGCAGTCTCTGGTCATCTCCTGTACTGTGTCCACAGTCTCTGGTCATCCCTGTACTGTCCGCAGTCTCTGGTCATCTCCTGTACTGTGTCCGCAGTCTCTGGTCATCCCTGTACTGTGTCCGCAGTCTCTGGTCATCCCTGTACTGTCTGCAGTCTCTGGTCATCCCTGTACTGTGTCTGCAGTCTCTAGTCATCCCTGTACTGTGTCTGCAGTCTCTGGTCATCCCTGTACTGTGTCTGCAGTCTCTGGTCATCCCTGTACTGTGTCTGCAGTCTCTGGTCATCCCTGTACTGTGTCCGCAGTCTCTGGTCATCCCTGTACTGTCCGCAGTCTCTGGTCATCCCTGTACTGTCCGCAGTCTCTGGTCATCTCCTGTACTGTTCGCAGTCTCTGGTCATCTCCTGTACTGTGTCCGCAGTCTCTGGTCATCCCTGTACTGTGTCCGCAGTCTCTGGTCATCCCTGTACTGTCCGCAGTCTCTGGTCATCCCTGTACTGTGTCTGCAGTCTCTGGTCATCCCTGTACTGTGTCTGCAGTCTCTGGTCATCCCTGTACTGTGTCCGCAGTCTCTGGTCATCCCTGTACTGTGTCTGCAGTCTCTGGTCATCCCTGTACTGTCCGCAGTCTCTGGTCATCCCTGTACTGTGTCCGCAGTCTCTGGTCATCCCTGTACTGTCCGCAGTCTCTGGTCATCCCTGTACTGTCC
This sequence comes from Staurois parvus, assembly GCF_062004578.1. Classification (NCBI taxonomy): domain Eukaryota; kingdom Metazoa; phylum Chordata; class Amphibia; order Anura; family Ranidae; genus Staurois; species Staurois parvus. Next base: position 5,768,433 of record NW_028318146.1, on the reverse strand, counting down.
GCAGTCTCTGGTCATCTCCTGTACTGTTCGCAGTCTCTGGTCATCTCCTGTACTGTGTCCGCAGTCTCTGGTCATCTCCTGTACTGTGTCCGCAGTCTCTGGTCATCTCCTGTACTGTGTCCGCAGTCTCTGGTCATCTCCTGTACTGTGTCCGCAGTCTCTGGTCATCTCCTGTACTGTCCGCAGTCTCTGGTCATCCCTGTACTGTGTCCGCAGTCTCTGGTCATCCCTGTACTTTGTCCGCAGTCTCTGGTCATCCCTGTACTGTGTCCGCAGTCTCTGGTCATCTCCTGTACTGTGTCCGCAGTCTCTGGTCATCCCTGTACTGTCCGCAGTCTCTGGTCATCTCCTGTACTGTGTCCGCAGTCTCTGGTCATCCCTGTACTGTGTCCGCAGTCTCTGGTCATCCCTGTACTGTCCGCAGTCTCTGGTCATCCCTGTACTGTGTCCGCAGTCTCTGGTCATCCCTGTACTGTGTCTGCAGTCTCTGGTCATCCCTGTACTGTGTCCGCAGTCTCTGGTCATCCCTGTGCTGTCTGCAGTCTCTGGTCATCTCCTGTACTGTGTCCGCAGTCTCTGGTCATCCCTGTACTGTGTCCGCAGTCTCTGGTCATCCCTGTACTGTGTCCGCAGTCTCTGGTCATCCCTGTACTGTGTCCGCAGTCTCTGGTCATCCCTGTACTGTCCGCAGTCTCTGGTCATCCCTGTACTGTGTCCGCAGTCTCTGGTCATCCCTGTACTGTGTCCGCAGTCTCTGGTCATCCCTGTACTGTCCGCAGTCTCTGGTCATCCCTGTACTGTCCGCAGTCTCTGGTCATCCCTGTACTGTGTCCGCAGTCTCTGGTCATCCCTGTACTGTGTCCGCAGTCTCTGGTCATCCCTGTACTGTCCGCAGTCTCTGGTCATCCCTGTACTGTCCGCAGTCTCTGGTCATCCCTGTACTGTGTCCGCAGTCTCTGGTCATCCCTGTACTGTCCGCAGTCTCTGGTCATCCCTGTACTGTTAATTAGTTTGCACTACTGTACGAGTTGTTTTTTCTAAACCAAAAGCTCGATATTCAGGTTTCATTGCAGTGTTGGCACTTTGAAAGAAATAAGTTGGTTTTGGGTTGCAGTTTGGGCACTCGGGCTCAAAAAGGTTCGCCATCACTGGTCTGGGGAGACCGGATATAGTGAATGCAGGGTCCGGGGAGAGCGGATATAGTGAATGCAGGGTCCGGGGAGAGCAGATATAGTGAATGAAGGGTCTGGGGAGACCGGATATAGTGAATGCAGGGTCCGGGGAGAGCGAATATAGTGAATGCAGGGTCCGGGGAGACCAGATATAATGAATGCAGGATCTGGGGAGACCAGATATAGTGAATGCAGGGTCCGGGGAGACCAGATATAGTGAATGCAGGGTCCGGGGAGACCAGATATAGTGAATGCAGGGTCCTGGGAGACCAGATATAGTGAATGCAGGGTCCGGGGAGACCAGATATAGTGAATGCAGAGTCCGGGGACGAAGGTATAGTGAATGCAGGGTCTGGGGAGACCAGATATAGTGAATGCAGGGTCCGGGGAGAGCGGATATAGTGAATGCGGGGACCGGGGAGACCAGATATAGTGAATGCAGGGTCTGGGGAAAACAGACATAGTGAATGCAGGGTCCGGGGAGACCAGATATAGTGAATTCAGGGTCCGGGAAGACCGGATATAGTGAATGCAGGGTCCGGGGAGACCAGATATAGTGAATGCAGGGTCCGGGGAGACCGGATATAGTGAATGCAGGGTTTGGGGAGACCGGATATAGTGAATGCGGGGTCCGGGGAGACCAGATATAGCGAATGCAGGGTCTGGGGAGACCGGATATAGTGAATGCGGGGTCCGGGGAGACCAGATATAGCGAATGCAGGGTCCGGGGAGAGCAGATATAGTGAAGGCAGGGTCCGGGGAGACCGGATATAGTGAATGCAGGGTCCGGGGAGACCAAATATAGTGAATTCAGGCTCCTGGGTTTAATAACACTTTAATTCAAACTAGAACCCCTTTATGAAAGAAAGCAAAACAAATCTTAATACATGAACGCAGTTTTGCAATTTTGCTATGTGTTACTGCAAATGTACATACAGGGGTTGATTTAATAAAGGCAAATAGACTGTGCACTCTGCAAGTGCAGTTGCTCCAGAGCTTAGTAAATGAGGTAAAGCTTCCCTTTGCCAAGAATACCCAATCAGGTGCAAGGATTTTTTTTGTTTTTAAACAGCATATTTGCTTGCACATGATTGGATGACGGAAGTCAGCAGAGCTTCTGCTCATTTATTAAGCTCTGGAGCAACTGCAAAGTACACCATCTAATTGCCTTAAGTAAATCAACCCCACTGACACCAATGTTACATTTTAAAAATATCTTGTTTTAATCCAATCCAAGGAGAAAGTAGAGAGAAGGGAAACCAAACTGATAAGAGGCATGGAGGAGCTCAGATATGAGGAAAGATTAGAGGAACTTAATTTATTCTCTCTTGAGAAGAGGAGATTAAGGGGGATATGATCTCCATGTATAATACATAAGGGGGGATATGATCACCATGTATAATACATAAGGGGGGATATGATCTCCATGTATAATACATAAGGGGGGATATGATCTCCATGTATAATACATAAGGGGGATATGATCTCCATGTATAATACATAAGGGGGGATATGGTCTCCATGTATAATACATAAGGGGGGATATGATCTCCATGTATAATACATAAGGGGGGATATGATCACCATGTATAATACATAAGGGGGGGATATGATCTCCATGTATAATACATAAGGGGGGATATGATCTCCATGTATAATACATAAGGGGGGATATGATCTCCATGTATAATACATAAGGGGGGATATGATCACCATGTACAATACATAAGGGGGGGTATGATCTCCATGTATAATACATAAGGGGGGATATGATCTCCATGTATAATACATAACGGGGGATATGATCTCCATGTATAATACATAAGGGGGATATGATCTCCATGTATAATACATAAGGGGGATATGATCACCATGTATAATACATAAGGGGGGATATGATCTCCATGTATAATACATAAGGGGGGATATGATCTTCATATATAATACATAAGGGGGGATATGATCTCCATGTATAATACATAAGGGGGGATATGATCTCCATGTATAATACATAAGGGGGATATGATCTCCATGTATAATACATAAGGGGGGATATGATCTCCATGTATAATACATAAGGGGGATATGATCTCCATGTATAATACATAAGGGGGGATATGATCACCATGTATAATACATAAGGGGGGGATATGATCTCCATGTATAATACATAAGTGGGGATATGATCTCCATGTATAATACATAAGGGGGGATATGATCTCCATGTATAATACATAAGGGGGGATATGATCTCCATGTATAATACATAGGGGGGGATATGATCAACATGTATAATACATAAGGGAGGATATGATCTCCATGTATAATACATAAGGGGGGGATATGATCTCCACGTATAATACATAAGGGGGGATATGATCACCATGTATAATACATAAGGGGGGATATGATCACCACGTATAATACATAAGGGGGATATGATCTCCATGTATAATACATAAGTGGGGATATGATCTCCACGTATAATACATAAGGGGGGATATGATCACCATGTATAATACATAAGGGGGGATATGATCACCACGTATAATACATAAGGGGGATATGATCTCCATGTATAATACATAAGGGGGGATATGATCTCCATGTATAATACATAAGGGGGGATATGATCTCCATGTATAATACATAAGGGGGGATATGATCTCCATGTATAATACATAAGGGGGGATATGATCTCCACGTATAATACATAAGAGGGGATATGATCTCCATGTATAATACATAAGGGGGGATATGATCTCCACGTATAATACATAAGGGGGATATGATCTCCACGTATAATACATAAGGGGGGGATATGATCTCCATGTATAATACATAAGGGGGGGGATATGATCTCCATGTATAATACATAAGGGGGGATATGATCTCTATGTATAATACATAAGGGGGGATATGATCTCCATGTATAATACATAAGGGGGGATATGATCTCCATGTATAATACATAAGGGGGGATATGATCTCCATGTATAATACATAAGGGGGATATGATCTCCATGTATAATACATAAGGGGGGATATGATCTCCATGTATAATACATAAGGGGGGATATGATCTCCATGTATAATACATAAGGGGGGATATGATCTCCATGTATAATACATAAGGGGGGATATGATCTCCATGTATAATACATAAGGGGGGATATGATCTCCATGTATAATACATAAGGGGAGATATGATCACCATGTGTAATACATAAGGGGGGATATGATTTCCATGTATAATACATAAGGGGGGATATGATCTCTATTTTTTAGCAGACGTGCAGGGGTGCCATTATTTTCTAATGGCACCCCCACATATTGGCATCAGTGTGCGCTTTCCCGCACTCTAAACTGCATGATGTTCTAGCATCATGTGCTTCAGTGCGGTGTGTTTGTACAAAAAAAAAGGGTCAGAGACTTCTTTTTCCATATTTCTTGTGGGTTGGGCAGCCCTTTGAAATGAAAAGGCTGCCCTACCAAGGATGTGTGTCTGCAAACGTGCAAGCACAGATATGAATCAAGACCTAACAGGAAAAAGATTTTTCTATACAAATGTTGACATTGTGGAAATAAAACTTCACATTTCTGTTGATAATTGTTTTATTTTAATTATACTTTGCAAAATAAAGACTTTTTTTAATCAGATTTTTATTTTTCTTAATACACCGTGAAAGTCCCATTTGTCTGGATCTTCTTTCTATCGGTAAGTTGGGGATGTGATGCTAGGTGATTACCCACCAATCCTCCTTTTATATATCTACAGCAGACAAAAAAAAATGAATTTGGAGATCTGGAGGAGGCTGAGAACAAGAGAAGGGACTTTTTGAGTTAACCTCTTGCCTACCAGACACTTATACCCCCTTACAGTTCAGGCCGATTTCCAGCTTTCAGCGCTGTCGCACTTTGAATTACAATTGCGCGGTCATGCAACACTGTACCCATATGACATTTTTATCATTTTTTTCACACAAATAGAGCTTTCTTTGGGTGGTATGTAATGTGTGTTTTGTTTTTTGCGCTATAAACAGAAAGAGCAAAAACAAATTCTATCTTTCTATTATAAAATTCTATCTTTCTATTATAAAATTTTGCAAACAGGTCATTTTACTTTATATATAAAGAAAATGCAGCGCTGTGTGATGTTACTATATTGCGGGCAAATATAAATAATAAATGAAACCAAAGCAAATGAATAAATGAATAAAAAAATCAATAAATAAATAAATTTCAGTCCAGTAATGGTGCTCGCTGATTCCCAGTGCAAAAGTTAGAAATGCGCACTAACCAGAAACGTATTAATAATACGCATGTGTATATGATATGGAGATTCCCCTCTCTATTCTGGTCTGGTAATGGGCAGGAGCTGAAGATAGTAGAGATGAAGCACCCTCGTGTGGCGAAATGGAGGTCCAGCAGGTCACAGAAATCCTTACAGAAGTGTGTGAAGTGGAAAATTCCTCCTCTCAAAGGCTGGTGCAGGGATCAATCTGGGTCTGCAGAAGAATGGTGCCAGGTTTAATCAAATGACTGACCCTTTAAGATTAAAGATGGCTGCCGGGCCTCCACGTGGCACCGGCGGCGTAGTGTCAATGGCATCCTGGGCTCCCTCTGACGCGTTTTGAGCGCACACACTTCTTCAGAGGTAGAGCTGAGGATCCTCAGCAATATAGTAACATCACACAGCGCTGCATTTTCTTAATATATATATTTTTGGAACTTTTATGTGTTTTCCTTGAATGTTCAGCTGCTGACCATTGGAGCGCTCACTGTATTTTTTATACTCTCAGGTCATTTTTCTTCTTCACAGATGTGCGTTGATTAGGCTGCACTGATAGGAGGCACTGATGGGCACTGATAGGCGGCACTGATGAGGTGGCACGGATATGCAGCACTGATAGGCAGCACTGATAGATGGCACTGATGAGCTGGCACTGATCAGAAGGCACTGATATGCAACAATGATGGGCACTGATAGGCGGCACTGATGGGTATTGCTGGGCAGCACTGATGGGTGGCACTGATGGGGGGCACTGGTGGGTGGCACTGCTTGGCACAGGTGGGTGGCACTGCTGGGCACTTTTGGGCGGCACTGCTGGGCACAGGTGGGCGGCACTGGTGGGTGGCACTGCTGGGCACAGGTGGGTGGCACTGCTGGGCACTTTTGGGTGGCACTGCTGGGCACAGGTGGGCGGCACTGGTGGGTGGCACTGCTGGGCACTGATCATCTGGTAATTATATTATAAAGCGGTTTTTGACCTTTAGTCAAGTAAGGGTCACAGGAATGTCAGTGAGTGAGCATTTTACACAGAGGTGTGGATCTTGGTGGCAGTGACACAGTATTTCCTTCAGAAGCATGGAAGACATATTGCAGAATGATGCGGTGGACTTTTTTCAGAGACTTTTACACAATTGTATGGTCTAATCTTATATGGGTGTGATTGTGTTTAATTGTGTAGCGCTGAATTGTTTTCCTATTCTTGTTTTCAAAAATCTAACCATGTATGTCTAGCTTTTTTTTTCAATATTTTTTTTAGGGGAAAAAAAGACAAGCGAAAAATTTGTCATCACATGTAAAGAGCCTACTGTAGCCTACATAGCAACAGTACAATTTCATTTGTATTGGGTCTTTCATAACAATGAAACCCAACATCAGGATTGGGTTGGGTTGTATTGGGTCTTTCATAACAATGAAACCCAACATCAGGATTGGGTTGGGTTGTATTGGGTCTTTCATAACAATGAAACCCAACATCAGGATAACATTGTACAACAGAATGTAATTCGAACAGAACAGTTTGAAGCAAGCAGTTTTTGGATCAAAGAGTGGGAAGGGCAATGGTTGGCGGTGGCGGCAGAAGAGCCAAGAGGCTACAAGGTCCAAAGAGTCTTAAAGGGCTATCTAGCCTTGGCCAGTGTAGGGCATTAGCAAATGTGAGTCCCAGGTTTTCTTAAAGTTCAGCATTGAGTCAGTTTTGTTGTCAACTTCTGGTTGGTGGCCAGCTGTAATTTGGTTATGTAGATTGTGAAAAGTTGACGAATAAGTCCATAAATACAAAGAGTCCAGAACACTCCATACAACAATAAGACCCAGTCATAGGAGGATGGTGTGGTGAAATGGCAGATGGCACCTATGAGTAAGCCGTATATCAGTAAGCCTAAGAGATGGGCCATTGGGACTCATTTTATAAGCTGGTCAGAGATCTTGGAAATAATTTTATCAACTTCTCACCAGCATGTGGTGGCCCCTGGATAGGTCTACAGGATGTGGTATAGAGAACCTACCTCTTTTGTACATCTCCTGTATAAAATACTAAAGGTGCTATAAAGCTCATGATTTTTTTTGGAATGTTGTACCAATGTTTCATAATTTTATACGCATTTTCTTTATATACTGTACATAAGGAACTTTTTTGGGTCTGTGTCCATGTTTCTAACAGGAGGTGTCTTTCCTAGATTGTCAGCCATATTTTCATATAAATGTGCATGTTCAAGAATTTACAAATGTTGGAGATAAGACCCCTATGAGATGGGCTGTCAATGTAGACAGCCTTTATATTTTTCTCATACAGCTTTTACTACACTACATTGGGACATCTTCTCGTACGACACTAAGCATTCTTAGGATCTCACTAGAAGGACTGTGCCTCTACTGTGAGAAAGTCAAGTGGCAGTTTTAGGTGGGCAGCCAGGGGAGGTAAAAACATATACCAACCCTCTGGTCTTAGTACCCCTTTGCTGCACATCTAACGTAGGCCTAATAGTTCAGTATTGCAGAAGAAAATTATAGCAATAAAATAATAATTTTTTGGCCTTCAAAGAATCAGTGTTGGAGATCTATCAGCCTAGAATTTGGAATATGTTAGTGATTCATCATGGAGGTTGGCTCCTATTGCCAGCTGGAAGCTCTGAGAACCCGAGACAAATATGTACACAATATCTGATGTCCGTAGGGACGTGCCGAATCGCAGAAAAACCTGGGAAGGCTGCTTTATCCTCTTTCGCTACTCTTAGGGAGCACCAGCACTGCTCATATTGTATGTCATTCCTCCTCAGAATCTGGCACTTCACGTTTATACAGAACCCTACCCCTGTGTAAACACACAACCTACACTCATCACCGAATCACTGTAAAGTCTACACAGACTTTACTGGAAGCTAAGCTAGCTATGAAATAACTACTTACAGTATGTAGAACATTAGACCTTGGATTTAGAATTTAAAGTCTAGACAAAGTTTTTTTATTCTGTTTTAGATATAGTAGTGAAAGTTTAAAATTCTTTGTAAGTTGTTTTTTTTCTGACTTCTATGCCCTAGTTGGGAAATAGGGTTCCTCCAAAGGTTATTAGGGGTTCCTTGAGCAATGAGCAATTTCTGCCCTTCAGAAAGTTCCCACTGACCCCACAGATCCTTCCCTCCATCTGTACGGATGTTCTTCCCACTGGCGACCAATGTATGAGCATTCTTCCTAATGACCACCAATGTAAGGAGCATGCTTCTCACTGGCCACCAATGTAAGGAGCATTCTTCTCATTGGCCAACAATGTAAGGAGCAGTATTTCCACTGACCTCAAATGTAAGGAGCGTTCTTCCTAATGACCTCCAATGTAAGGAGCATTCATCCCACTGACCACCAATGTAAGGAGCATTCTTCTCACTGACCACCAATGTAAGGAGCATTCTTCCCACTGACCACCAATGTAAGGAGCATTCTTCCCACTGGCCACCAATGTAAGGAGCATTCTTCTCACTGACCACCAATGTAAGGAGCATTCTTCCCACTGAACACCAATGTAAGGAGCATTCTTCTCTTTAACCACCAATGTAAGGAGCATTCTTCTCACTGACCACCAATGTAAGGAGCATTCTTCCCACTGGCCACCAATGTAAGAAGCATTCTTCCCACTGACCACCAATGTAAGGAGCATTCTTCTCACTGACCACCAATGTAAGGAGCATTCTTCCCACTGGCCACCAATGTAAGAAGCATTCTTCCCACTGACCACCAATGTAAGGAGCATTCTTCTCACTGACCACCAATGTAAGGAGCATTCTTCCCACTGGCCACCAATGTAAGAAGCATTCTTCCCACTGACCACCAATGTAAGAAGCATTCTTCCCACTGACCACCAATGTAAGGAGCATTCTTCCCACTGGCCACCAATGTAAGAAACATTCTTCCCACTGACCACCAATGTAAGGGGCATTCTTCCCACTGGCCACCAATGTAAGAAACATTCATCCCACTGACCACCAATGTAAGGAGCATTCTTTCCACTGGCCACCAATGTAAGAAACATTCTTCCCACTGACCACCAATGTAAGGAGCATTCATCCCACTGACCACCAATGTAAGGAGCATTCTTCTCACTGACCACCAATGTAAGGAGCATTCTTCCCAATGGCCACCAATGTAAGGAGCATTCTTCCCAATGACTATTACACTAATGCACTAAAGCTGTAGATATAGTAATTATTAGTAGGGGTTCCCTGAATCTGGAAAGTTATTTCAATGGTTCCAGCTTATAATCTGCAAAACAGCCATTCTGAACTCCACCTGTATATTCCGAAACCTGATGTAGTGTATTTGTGTATAACCTTGAGTTGGAAATGAACATGATTTGCATATCTGTCAGATCCCACTGCAGAGGGATGGAGCCCTCAGGGTGGAAGGTGGCATAGCACAGTGGGGTGAATTATGGAGTTCGCTTCGCTGAATCACCAGTAGAAGGAATGTTCTATTATTATAGAAAGAAATAAAGTGTTGTAGAACAGAGGAGATACTGTAAATGAGCAACAACACTGCCATCATTAATAATAGGAACAGTCATTGTGTTGTTGCTCAACAGAAGTGTACAGCCAAAGGCTAATTAAAGGCAAATAATACAACAACAAAATGACATTTGACAGTAATGGTAATGGGGACATCTAGGTCACTAAAAACAAGGATATAGAGATATAACTGAGTCAAGGTCATGGGGTTGCTGAGTATACAGTATATCCAACTGGCAGCCACATTATTATATACACAAGAATTTGTACCATCCCTTAGATTAGCCTTTCTCAACCTTTTTACCCCTCAGGGACCATTTAAATAATTTGCTAAACTAAAATTAGTTTATCAAGAGTCAGTGAGAGGAATGCCCCTTATGTTGGTGGTCATGGAAAAAATGTACCTTTCAATGGTGGTCAGTGGGAAGAATGCTCATTATTTTGTATTATTATTATACAGTATTTATAAAGTGCCAACAGTTTGTGCATCGCCTTACAAAATGAAGGTAGACATTACAGTTACAATACAATTTGGTACAAGAGGAAACAGAGGGCCCGGCTCCTTAGAGCTTACAATCTCATTACATTGGAGGTCAGTGGGAAGAATGCTTCTTACATTGGTGGTCAGTGGGAAGAATGCTTCTTACATTGGTGGTCAGTGGGAAGAATGTTCCTTACATTGGAGGTCAGTGGGAAGAATGCTTCTTACATTGGTGGTCAGTGGGAAAAATGTCCCTTACATTGGAGGTCAGTGGGAAGAATGCCCCTTACATTGGTGATCAGTGGGAAGAATGCTCCTTACATTGGAGGTCAGTGGGAAGAATGTCCCTTACATTGGTGGTCAGTGGGAAGAATGCTCCTTACATTGGTGGTCAGTGGGAAGAATGCTTCTTACATTGGTGGTCAGTGGGAAGAATGCTTCTTACATTGGTGGTCAGTGGGAAGAATGTCCCTTATATTGGTGATCAGTGGGAAGAATGCTCCTTACATTGGTGGTCAGTGGGAAGAATGTCCCTTACATTGGTGATCAGTGGGAAGAATGTCCCTTACATTGGTGATCAGTGGGAAGAATGCTCCTTACATTGGTGGTCAGTGGGAAGAATGCTCCTTATATTGGTAGTCAGTGGGAAGAATGTCCCTTACATTGGTGGTCAGTGGGAAGAATGTCCCTTACATTGGTGATCAGTGGGAAGAATGCTCCTTACATTGGTGGTCAGTGGGAAGAATGCTCCTTATATTGGTAGTCAGTGGGAAGAATGTCCCTTACATTGGTGGTCAGTGGGAAGAATTCCCCTTACATTGATGGTCAGTGGGAAGAATGCCCCTTACATTGGTGGTCACTGGGAAGAATGCCCCTTACATTGGTGGTCAGTGGGAAGAATGCTCCTTACATTGGTGATCAGTGGGAAGAATGCTTCTTACATTAGTGATCAGTGGGAAGAATGCTCCTTACATTGGTGATCAGTGGGAAGAATGCTCCTTACATTGGTGATCAGTGGGAAGAATGCTCCTTACATTGGTGGTCAGTGGGAAGAATGCTCCTTATATTGGTAGTCAGTGGGAAGAATGTCCCTTACATTGGTGGTCAGTGGGAAGAATTCCCCTTACATTGATGGTCAGTGGGAAGAATGCCCCTTACATTGGTGGTCACTGGGAAGAATGCCCCTTACATTGGTGGTCAGTGGGAAGAATGCTCCTTACATTGGTGATCAGTGGGAAGAATGCTCCTTACATTGGTGATCAGTGGGAAGAATGCTTCTTACATTGGTGATCAGTGGGAAGAATGCTTCTTACATTGGTGGTCACTGGGCAGAGTATTCTCCTTACAATGGTGATCAAAATGCCACCTTTATGGACAGCTAAAAATATCTCTGGTGTCGTACCGTTTGTGAGCAGGGTGCAGCGTGGTGAGCTGTGTATTACAGAATGTTCCATGTAAAATTAGCCCAGATGTCGGGAGGCCGCACAGTTGGTTGCGGCCGGCGCCAAGAGGTTAATTTGTGCTTGTCACTTGGTATATGCCAATATTAGAGGACCAGGGAAGTGTCTAGAAATAATGGGAGTCTTGTTTCTAAGCCCGGGTTCACACTGATGCGGTGCAGATTTTGCAGCGTTTTCTGTGCGAATTCCGCACTGCATCAGAATCGCACCCCATTCATGCGAACCGATGCAGGTGTGTATGTTAAGCTAACAACACCCCGAAAGCAGTCTGCAAAACGCGGGGCGATGTGCAGAATCGGATTGCATAGGTGTGAATACCCATGCGATCCGATTCTAGTGCAGACCAAAAAAAGGATCCTGCACCTTTTTGTTGCGGGTGCGGTGCGATTAGAGCCATACAAAATGTATGGCTCCAATCGCACTGCACACAAATCGCATGTGATTTGCACAAGAGTACGGTGCGGTTCCTGTGCAAATCACATGCAATATACCGCCCCGCACATATGTGAACCCGGGCTTAAACTGGGGATTCCATAGTGGTCACCCTAATCCTGGATTTGGGATTCAATAAATCAATGACATCAAACATATATGCAGGGCGGGAGTTCCAATTTTTCAGAATTTACTGGCTGCATGCTTGTTCCAGGTCAGTAAATAACAAGGTAGTGGAGACAGGGTCAGGGTAATAGCTCCAGATTCTACAACTTGAAAAGCAAATGAGCAATGACACAGAACCCCTTCAAACATTATACAGAAAAAAATCATGATGGCCAACAAAGGGGGAAAAAAAAGAGACAATCGGCAGCATCGTAATGAATTTTAGATATGAGGGAGTGGATAGCACGAAAGTGAAAACTGAGAAGGAAATCACTCTTTTCTGCAGGCGAGGAGAATCCTGATCACAGAGATAAGGAACGCTGACTGATAATGCTAGATAGGTTAGCCTTCCATCAGTTCATGCAGGAAATGTCAGGATGATTGACAGGAGGAGTGGGGCATTATAGAAACAAAAATGTACTAAAAAATACATTAAAATTACTTTACAGCCAAACTTTGCCCAACCTACCAGAATTTGTTGGCTTTTGCGTTTACACCTACCTTTTCCAAATGTCCTAAAACTGGTGGCATCACCTGTAGGGTCCTCTTCTGATGCAGATAGTGGGGCTGGTGTGACGCCATCGTTGTATGTGAGTGTAGGGCACCATGGTGATGTCCCCTTAGGGAGCAGGGGGCCTCTGATCTCACCTAGGGGCAGTGTTACAAATGACTGTCATATACTGTGTACATACTACAGGGGAGTGTCAGAGACTTCAATAATGCTACAGGAAATGTTTTGGGACTTGGACATGCTAGAGGAAATGGTCAGAGGCTGATGACCTGTGAAAAGACACAATGTGCGACTGTGAACTTTGTGAGATGGCTGTAGACCACGTAGACATGTTTTATGTTTTATTACAGGTACTTATATAGCGCTTTTCATATATATTGTACATTCACATCAGTCCATAACCCTCAAGGAGCATACGATCCTAAGGTCCCTAACTCACATTCATACACATACTAGGGCCAATTTAGACAGGAGCCAATTAACCTACCAGTCTCAGGAGTGTGGGAGGAAACCCACACAGGCACAGGGAGAACATGCAAAGTCCAGGAAGATAGTGCCATGGTTGGGATTCAAACCAACAACCTTAGTGCTGCCCAGGGCTAAAGTTAGAACCCATGGGGCCCCATACAGCCAACTTTACAGGACAGCCCCCCCCCCCCCAAAAAAAAAAAAACACAGTTTACTGTGCTTCAGTTATAAACAGGGTAGATAAAAATCAATGATTTTTTTAAGAAAATCAAAAAAATCGGATTTTTTTTTATTTAAATCAGATTTTTTTTATTTAAATCGGATTTTTTTTATTTAAATCGGATTTTTTTAAATAAAATGCTTTTTGAGGAAAATATATTACCATCCAAAGGTTATTCCATCATGAAATAAAGATTAGTTTTTTAATTATGTAGAATAAGGATGTATATGGTTAATTTTTTTGGTAAATAAATTCCATGAATCCATTCACAATGTCATGCTCTTCCAGAGGTTTTTGTAAGATTATTGGGCAGTTTCTCTGCCTACAAGATATTATCACAGATGTTTGGTTTACTTTTGCAGTTCTCAAAACTGAATTTGACTCAGCGGAGATCACATGCCTCTTCTTCACAGCAAAAATGTTATAACATGAACAGAGTTAAGAAAAAGACCTTCATCCTAACTTCTACAAACCTATGAATACAGAATCAACCCCTTCAGTGCTAAGTTTCAAGAAGTTCAGTGAATAGAATAGAAACAATATTTTTCTGATTGTTTGGAGTGGAATAGATCTGCACAAGAAGAAAGTGAAACTAAGTGTGAGGAGGAAGGGGCTGACAGTATAAGTTTCTTAAAATATATATATTTTGTTTAGCCAAATTAGTTAACAAACATGGATGTTTAAGCAAATCACATATGCTGGAATGTTATTGTTTCAGTTGAATAAATCTATTTAAATTGTTATTATTAAGGTAATGATTATTTTTCTCCTTCCTAAGTACAACAGAAAAGTTGTCCAAATATGAATGATTAACCTATTAAACTGGGGATAAAAAAACTAATATGAAAAGTTGTTATTCTAAAAATCTTCATCTACTTGCATATTAAAGTTATACCAGCAAGAATTAGTCTTTATGTAGAAAACTAGGATTTACATCAAGCCTTACTGACTAGTGATTTAAATCGTGATTTAAATCAGTTTGATTTAAATCAAATCCACCCTGGTTATAAATGAACACAGTGAGTGATTGATACCAAGGAAAGGAAGGGGCTGGCAAATGTAACATATCAGACACTTCCCCCAGTCTCCATTCTGAAAGATCCTATTGTGGACTTGCAGTTGCCCTATGGCTCTATCTGTAGCAGCTGAAATCCAGCAAGAGGGAGAGGAGGAGATGCCAGCTTTTAGCTGCTGCAGAGAGAGCCATACAGGGGATCAGTTCCAGTAATCCACCCCCCCCACCCCACGCCGTGCAGATCACCCTCCCTGCCCATCTCCGATTCACTCTCCCTGCCCACCTCCTATTCACCCAGCTGCCTGGGCCCCCGTGCTGGCCAGGGCCCTGTACAGGAGTGTTGATGATGCTTTGTCCAAAATAACATATGTAATGGCAATGGAATGATTTTGTTTAACCACTTGAGCCCCAGAGGATTTACCCCCCTTAATGACCAGGCCTTTTTTTGCTGTTTGGCGCTGCACTAATTCAAATGATAATTGCGCGGTCATGCAATGCTGTACCCAAACAAAATTTACGTCCTTTTCTTCACACAAATGGAGCTTTCTTTTGGTGGTATTTGATCACCTGTGCGCTTTTTATTTTCGGCGCTATAAACAAAAAAACACGAAAATCTTGAAAAAAAACCAATTTTTTCTACTTTCAGCTATAAAAAATATATCGTAAACTCAAAGTTAGTCATAAATTTAAGCCAAAATGTATTCTGCTACATGTTTTTGGTAAAAAAAATCCCAAGAAGTGTATATTGATTGCTTTGTGTGAACGTTATAGCGTCTACAAACTATGGTATAGATACTGTAATTTATGCCTTTTTTTGCTATACAGCGCTGCACTAATTCAAATGATAATTGCGCGGTCATGCAATGCTGTACCCAATCGAAATTTACGTCCTTTTTTTCACACAAATAGAGCTTTCTTTTGGTGGTATTTGATCACCTGTGCGCTTTTTATTTTTGGCGCTATAAACAAAAAAACACGAAAATCTTGAAAAAAAAACAATTTTTTCTACTTTCAGCTATAAAAAATATATCGTAAACTCAAAGTTAGTCATAAATTTCAGCCAAAATGTATTCTGCTACATGTTTTTGGTAAAAAAAATCCCAATAAGTGTATATTGATTGCTTTGTGTGAACGTTATAGCGTCTACAAACTATGGTATAGATACTGTAATTTATGCCTTTTTTTGCTATACAGCGCTGCACTAATTCAAATGATAATTGCGCGGTCATGCAATGCTGTACCCAATCGAAATTTACGTCCTTTTTTTCACACAAATAGAGCTTTCTTTTGGTGGTATTTGATCACCTGTGCGCTTTTTATTTTTGGCGCTATAAACAAAAAAACACGAAAATCTTGAAAAAAAAACAATTTTTTCTACTTTCAGCTATAAAAAATATATCGTAAACTCAAAGTTAGTCATAAATTTAAGCCAAAATGTATTCTGCTCCATGTTTTTGGTAAAAAAAATCCCAATAAGTGTATATTGATTGCTTTGTGTGAAAGTTATAGCGTCTACAAACTATGGTATAGATAATTTGAAATTTACACAGCTTTTACTTTCTGACCGCCCATCACATCTCTTGAGGTGCTAAAATACCAGGATAGAACAAACACCCCCAAATGACCCCTTTTTGGAAAGCAAATCTCAGGGAGGGGGAGGGGGGGCCATTTTCTCCCGCTGCTTGTAAAGGCAATTCTGCAGCTAATTAACCACTAGGAATGCTTTTACATGAAAGCCCATTTCCGGCTGAAAAAAATAAAACCAGGATGATGCCTGCAGCTGCAGGCATCACCCTGGTATAACCATTCAAAGTCCAGTGATGTACCAGTACGTCACTGGTCCTTGTTGGGTGTATATGCTATGTTCTTTTTTTCTTTATGCAGCCTGTGGGCTGAATGAAAAAAAAGAGAAGAAATCTCTGCCAGAAAAAGTGTGTGGTATGCCCACCATTAGAAACCTCCCTCAATCCACCCACTTCTAATGGTGGGCACATATGAAATGTGCCAACAAATATAAAATATATATGCCGAAGCATGGGGGCCATCCACCCACTGGCCACCCCAGGCCCCCATGCTTTGGCATATATTTTCTTTTTTTTAACTGCGGATTAAAAATCTCATCCGACAGCACTGCACACACCTACTTATGTCTATTCTGAAAGCAAGACCCTGTTGCTGTCAGAATAAACAGGTCAGTGCTGCAGTTTGACGTTCCTGCAAAAAAATCAACAATGGTTAACAATAAAACATAAACTCAATAAAACAACTTTATAAGGAAAAGTGTGTGGTGGTATGCCCACCATTAGAAACCTCCCTCAATCCACCCACTTCTAATGGTGGGCACACATGAAATGTGCCAACAAATATAAAATATATATGCCGAAGCATAGGGGCCATCCACCCACAGGCCACCCCAGGCCCCCATGCTTTGGCATATATTCTGTTTTTTATAACTGCGGATGAAAAATCTCATCCAACAGCGCTGCTCACGCTGACTTATGTCTATTCTGAGAGCAAGTTCCTGTTGCTGTCAGAATAAACAGGTCAGCGCTGCAGCTGAAAGCATTCCTGCAAACAGAAATGGTTAACAATAAAACAACAATAAACCAGTGAAAGTCGAACAATCACAAAAATGACAACAACAAAAAAAACTATAACTATTTTTGGTTTTTACATTTTTTTATTTTTTTGGGGGGTATTTGTACTTTTATTTATTTTTTTTATTTTTTTTAACTTTTTTTTCCAAACTTCAAACATTTAAACAGCTGGTAGGGTCTCTCCAAATGCGATAGCCAGTTTCCTGACTACCGAACATCTTTTGAGACCCTGTGTAAATGTGCCCTGATCTGTGCCGTGCTGTACCCTATACTAATAGTTCACTAGTGTATGGTAGAGGCGGAAGCAGGGCTTGATGCAGAGGCCAGGTTGGCCAGGACAGGAGGGACAACAATAGCGGCTGTCACGCCTAATTCCACGTTTGCTGCAGACACGACATCTTTTTTGGGGTCTTCTTTGGGTTGGGGTACCAGGAATGGTATCGAGAAAATGTCTCTCATGCAGACGGCTAACTGCATCTGGGAGAGGGATTTGGGGCACAGCACCTTCTGGATACAAAAGGGCCCTGATGTTCTCTAACTGGAAATTTAGGTATGATCCACTATGTCCAGTTGCTTTATAGAGAACAAAAGCATTATATAGAGCCAATTGAAATAAATAAACTGACACTTTTATGTACCAGCGTTTGGATTTTCGGGAAACTAAATACGGCTGCATCATCTGGTCATTGAAGTCCACCCCTCCCATGTTAAGGTTATAATCGTGGACACAGAGGGGCTTCTCAACAACACCAGTTGCCGTGGTAATTTGGACGGTCGTATCTGCATGAATGGAAGACAGGGGGTAAACATCCCGTTTGTCCTTCCACTTCACTGCGAGCAATTCTTCATTTCTCAAGCAGGCTTTTTCCCCCTTTTTAAGACGGGTATTTACAAGCCGTTGGGGGAAGCCTCGGCGATTAGATCGCACAGTGCCACATGTGCAAATTCCCAAATTGAACAAATGTCTAAATAGTGGCACGCTTGAATAAAAATTGTCCACGTATAAGTGGTACCCCATGTGGAAATAGGATGACGCCAAGTCCCAAACTATCTTGCCACTGCTCCCCATGTAGTCTGGGCATCCGGGGGGCTCCAAGTAACTATCTTTTCCCTCGTAAATCCGAAACTTACATGTATAGCCTGTTGCCCTCTCACAGGTCTTATACATCTTGATCCCATATCTGGCACGCTTGCTGGGGAGATATTGTTTGATTACAAGGCGGCCAGAATATTGAATGAGGGACTCATCGATGCAGATGTTTTTCTGGGGAGTATACACATCTGCAAATTTTTGGTTAAAGTGATTTATGAGGGGCCGAATTTTGTGGAGCCGGTCAAATTCAGGGTCACCCCGAGGACGACTGAGTGAGTTGTCGTAGAAGTGCATAAAACGCATTATACTCTCATATCTATGCCTGGCCATGGCAGCAGAGAACACGGGCATGTGAACAAGAGGGTCGGTGGACCAATACAACCGCAATTGATTTTTATCATTAATGCCCATGTTGAGGGTTAGGCCCAAAAAAACTTTAAATTCGGAAACCGTAATGGGTTTCCATGCGAATGGTCTGGCAAGGTTTGAATTTGGGTTGGCGGCGATAAATTGGCGTGCATATAAATTGCTTTGATCCACAATCAATGCATAAAGATCTTCTGTGAAAAACAGCTCAAAAAAATTAAGGGGAGTATTTAAATTTGCTGTTTCCACCTGAATTCCGGGTTGGGCAGTGAATGGGGGAAGTACGGGTGCTGCAGAATTTGTGGGCTGCCAATCGGGATTTGCAAGCACATCCGGAAGGACACTAGGGGCTCTACGGGCCTGTCTGCGAATTCTTGGTGGCCGCGGGACACTACTTGTGCTCGCCACCGCACCAGCTTGTACTGCACTTATGGGACTCGCCACGTCACCAAGTGATACTGCAGTGCTGGTATGCCTACGACCAGGACGTACTAGGCCGCTGGTGCTCGCCAGTTCACCAAAAGATACTGCGGCACTAGTACTGGCACTCTGCTGCATATGAGAGTCATCATGCATTTGTACCACCTCAGCAACCTGTGAATGGGATCGGGTACGCCTGACCTTAGCAGGGACCACTTCCTTGTCGCCTGAGCTAGCTGTCAGGGTGCCGCTGCTGTCTATAGGTTCGTATTCTGAGCCTGATTCTGCCAGTGAGTCTTCCCCTTCGCTCTCACTTGACATGCTCAGAATCCTATAGGCCTCTTCACTAGTGTACCTTTGCTTAGACATTTTGGCCACTAAATTTACAGGTACCTAGTGCGACTCACGGGAAAAAGAGCGCCTGGCTGTCAGGGACTGCTTGAACCGCTACAAAAAATTTACCGACAAGTGCTAACAGATATCAGGCCTGATTCTGTGAACACTGCGGTTTTGTGTGTAATATGTATCAAGTGACAGTTATCTACTGACACTGCACTTGCCGGGGGAGAAGGGGGGGGCGTAGGGGCTAAACGCAGGTGCTGGCAGGTGTTGGGGCTGATCCCGCTAACACTGCGTTTTTGGGGATACTAAAGTAATGTGAATGCTGGTATAGCGCTGATCTGATCAAAGATATTGATCCAATCAGACACTATACTAGCAATGAAGGTTTAGCGTGCAAGTAAGCGTGTTCCTGGCAATCAAGGGGTCAAATGTGATTATCTGTGTACTAGCGGGCAAACTGGTGCTATCTGGGAGGGGCGCTAACACTATTGGAAGTCGCTAGCGACACTGATACAGTGATCAGTAAAAATTGGTTCACTGAGCAGTGACACTGGTGACAGGGCAGTGAAGGGGTCAACTCAGGGGGGAGGGGGGGGGCGATCAAGGGGTTAGACGGGATCACTGGTGTATTAGCGGGCAATCTGGCGCTATCTGGGAGGGGCGCTAACACTAACGGAAGTCGCCAGCGACACTGATACAGTGATCAGTAAAAATTGGTTCACTGATCAGTGACACTGGTGACAGGGCAGTGAAGGGGTCAACTCGGGGAGGGGGGGGGGCGATCAAGGGGTTAGACGGGACTACTGGTGTATTAGCGGGCAATCTGGCGCTATCTGGGAGGGGCGCTAACACTAACGGAAGTCGCCAGCGACACTGATACAGTGATCAGTAAAAATTGGTTCACTGATCAGTGACACTGGTGAGAGGGCAGTGAAGGGGTCAACTCAGGGGGGGGGGGGCGATCAAGGGGTTAGACTACTGGTGTATTAGTGGGCAATCTGGCGCTATCTGGGAGGGGCGCTAACACTATCGGAAGTCGCCAGCGACACTGATACAGTGATCAGTAAAAATCGCTTCACTGATCAGTGACACTGGTGACAGGGCAGTTAAGGGGTTAACTGGGGGGGTGGGGGGGGAAATTAAGGGGTTAAATGGCTTTATTGGTGTACTGGGGGGCAAACTGGCGCTATCTTCGAGGGGCGCTAGCACTATTGGAAGTCGCCAGCGACACTGATACAGTGATCAATAAAAATCGCTTCACTGATCAGGTACACTGGTGACAGGGCAGTGAAGGGTTAACTGGGGGGGGCAATCAGGGGGTTAAATGTGTCCTAGAGTGTGTTCTAACTGTTAGTGTAGTGTTTTACTCACGTTTAAATGTCTCTTCTTCTCTGTCTGGAACGGAATGTGTCCAGGCAGAGAAGAATGACATCATATCCTGCCCTGTGTAAATATCAACACAGGACAGGATAGGACAGGGACCGATCATCCGATTTCAGCCAGAAATCACTGGCTGAAATCTAATGATTGATCCCTCCTGGATCGAATCGGATCACCCGCGGGTCGGCGGGCGCGTGCGCGCGCGCCCCCTGCCCGCGAAAGTGTCGGGAGCGCGGAACCCGTTTTTAAACGTGGTTTTGCGCTCCACTGCCGCCCTGCACACGTATAAACACAGTGGCAGGGCGGCAAGCGGTTAAAAATGTTATTAGCATGTTTATGGGGTAAAGGAATAACCAGGCAGAGCATACTATAAGCAGTTTAAATTCCAGATTTAAGAACCAAGAGTTAACCCTTTGAGGACCAAGGGACGTATTTGTCCCATGTTTTTAATTGTAATTTAATTGCGTGTATCATCTGATTAAGAACTTAAAACTCTTTTTTTTTTGGTTTGAGTCAAAATATTAGTTCTTATCAGCAAACAACAAGTGGATCTAGCTTTTTGCCAATTATTTCATGAAATGGCTTAGTTACAGCAACTGAAGTGTACGAACTTTAAAAACAAAAAAAATGATTCTTTTGGCGTTCCAAAATCTTACGGTCCTCAAAGGGTTAAGGGCCAGGGTATTTAAGCAGCATTGAGAGTTCAAGCAGAATTCAGGCATGTTCAGGGGGAGAGGTTGTGATGCAAACAAATCACAAGACTTGTGGTGACACTCTTCATACAAAGGACTTCGGAAATCTGCCAGCAGACGATCTAATTGGTTGCACATTTCACAAAATACTCCGCAACCCATAAATATGTTTTATCAGCCTCCATTAATGGACCAGACCTCAAAAATGTCCATTTCATACATTCATTTTATAAATTGTTATATTTTGCTATGATAGGGTTTTTTGTATGACAGCAGTAGTAGATGACATTTTCTTGGATCTTCTCCAGAGAGGTTTATCATAAAATTCTATCTAAAAAGTTTTAAATGTAATCATTTACCATGCTGACAGCAATGAGATGAACTCTGGAGATATAACAATAAGTAGAATTTAGATTTTGAGGATAGGCTCTGATCCAAGTGTAACAGTTGCATGTAAAGTCAACCTGTGCCTTACTTGTGTAGGTCAAAGCAACAGGTTCACTTAATATGTCCTTGTCCTATGTGACAGCTCTGGTGCATGGGGACTTGCTGCTCAGGTGTCCAGCACTGTCACACGGGGATAGGGAGACTGTCCATAGTCTTGTGTAAACTTCAAGTCTCAGCTCAGAGCTTTCCCAGGACTTCCTAGCTTTGTTGCTGGTGGCCAAACAGAGCATCGGAAAAGTGAAGGAATCCTACATTGAGCTCCAGTGTGCCCAATGACCTTCATTGGGGTAGGATCAAAATGTGCTTGACAAATTTGAGTGGTGATTTCCACTGGGGCTGTTGGTAGCAGAATATGATGTCACCTTACAAAGGCAGGTGGTGGCTGGACACAAGAGGGTCTCATGGTACAGAAGCTGGTGGTGGCCAAATCTGATGGGCCCCACATGGCAGGGGTTGGTGGTGGCCAAATATGATGGACCTCACCTTACAGGAGTTGGTGGTGGCTGGACACAAAACAGACTCATGTTGTAGGAATTGGTGGTGGCTGAATATGAGAGCGTCTCATGTTACAATAGCTGATAATGGCTGACCATGATGGGCTTCACCTTACGGGGGCTGGTGGTGGCTGGACGTGAGAGGGTCTCATGTTGCAGGAGCTGGTGGTGGCTGAATATCAGAGTATCTCATGTTACAGTAGCTGGTAGTGGCTGAACATGATGAGTCCTACATTGCAGGAGCTGATGGTGGACGATTATGATGGGCCCCACACTGCAGGGGCCGGTGGTGGCCAAATCTGAAGGGCCCCATATGGCAGGGACTAGTGGTGGCCGAATATGATGGGCATCACCTTACAGGAGCTGGTGGTGGCTGGACACAAAAGGGTCTCATGTTGCAGGGGCTGGTAGTGGCTGAATATGAGAGCATCTCATGTTACAATAGCTGGTAATGGCTGATAATGATGGGCCCTACATGTCAAGGGCTGGTGGTGTCTGAATATGATGGGCTTCACCCTATGGGAGCCGGTGATGCCTGGACACGAGAGGGTCTCATGTTGCAGGAGTTGGTGGTGTCTGAATATGATGGGCCTCACCTTACGTGGCTGGTGGTGCCTGGACACGAGAGGGTCTCATGTTGCAGGAGCTAGTGGTGGCTGAATATGATGGGCCCCACATTGCAGAGGGTTGTGGTGGCTGAACATGATGAGTCCTACATTGCAAGGGCTGGTGGTGACTGAATATGATGGGTCCCACATTTTAGAGGCTGATGGTGGCTGAATATTAGAGCATCCCATGTTACAGTAGCTTGTAATGGCTGAATATGATAGGCCCCCACATGACAAGGGCTGGTGGTGGCTGAATATGATGGGCGCCACATTGCAGAGGGTTATGGTGGCTGAATATGAGAGCATCTCACATTACAGTAGCTGTAGTGGTAGTGACTAAATGTGATGAGTCCTACATTTCAGGAGCTGGTGGTGGATGAATATGATGGGCTCCACATTGCAGGAGCTGGTGGTGGACAAATATGATGGGCCCCACATTGAAGGAGCTGGTAGTGGCCTAGTATTATGGGTTCCACATTTTATGGGCTGGTAGTGGCTGAATATGATGGGTTTCACCTTACAAGGGCTGGTGGTGGCTGGACACGAGAGGGTCACATGTTACAGGAGTTGGTGATGGCCGAATATGATGGGCCCCTTATTGCAGGGGCCGGTTGTGACTGAATACGATGGGTTTCACCTTACAAGGGCTGGTGGAGCCTGGGCACGAGAGGGTCACATGTTACAGGAGCTGGTGATGGCCAAATTTGATGGGCCCCACATTGCAGGGACTGGTGGTGGCTGAATATGATGGGTCTCACCTTACAAGGGCTGGTGGTGGCTGAATATGATGGGTCTCCTTACAAGGGCTGGTGGTGGCTGGACAAGAGAGGGTCACATGTTACAGGAACTGGTGATGGCCGAATTTGATGGGCCCCACATTGCAGGGGCCAGTGGTGGCTGAATATGACAGCGTCTCACATTACTAGAGCTGACCTATTTTAAGTGTCATTTGTCCACCTTACAGAGTGTTGACTGAACAGTAAAGGAGCAGCAGGAAACTGGGGAGGTCATTCCTCTATCATTCTCTTTCCTCCTATTAGTTTGTTTCTTGTCAGCCTACTTGCATGCAGCTCACCTGATTGGTTCTTAGCACTGCCCCTCCCTCTCCTGTCTGAAGCTGATTTGTATGTACTTACAACAGAATTTACAGCAGTATTAAACCCACAACCAATCATCAGATGTGGTGGCTTTTTAGACTTTTTCCCCTCTGTCTTTCCATGGTGATCTGGTCAGTAATACACCTCCTGTATTGGTGAGACACAACTCTGGAGGAATGAGCATAGAAGGCACAGCAGACAGCAGCATTGTCAGTCTTGGGAGAGGGCAGTGTTAGATGTATTAGCAGATTTAGATATTGGAACTAATTGAAGCCAAACTCCAGCTCACTGTTTATAATCAGTTACAACAAATGGGTTTTTTTTTCCTTTTGGGATAAAGGTTGTACAGGAATGTATATTAGGAATCATTTTGACCACCTTTGACAGTGCTAAATGTTTTGTCTCATCCCTGTAAGGTGATACATTCTGCTGGAGCATATGAGCATTTATAAAACAGCAGACCTTCTGGCTAGATCACCAGATAAAAGTAGAAGAAAGAAAACATTGAATGCAGGTGGGCAGCACAGTGGCTAAATGGTTAGCATTTCCATCTGGAAGTACTCGGGTAATTGGTTCGAATCCCAACCACGGCACCACCTGCCTGGAGTTTGCATATTCTCCCTGTGCCTGTGTGGGTTTCCTCCAAGTTCTCCAGTTTCCTCCCACACTCCAAAGATATGCTGATATGTTAATTGCATCCTGTCTAAATTGGCCCTAGTATCTGTGTGTATGAATGTGAGTTAGGGACCTTAAATTGTACACCCCTTGAGGGACTTGTGTGAATGTACAATATATATTTAAAGCACTGCATGAATTGATGGTGCTATATAAGTACCTGAAATATATAATATAACCAGCGGCAGACTGACCATTTGGAAACTCAGGCAGGGCCCAGGGTCAGTAGGGGGCCCCATGAGATGCCCCTGGTGGCTTTTTTGAATTTGGGCAAGGACACAGGGGCCCCATGATCCCCTATTGCCCGGGGGCCCCATGAGTTGTCAGTCCGCCCCTGAATATAACTAATGCAGCCATCACATCTAAGAAATGGTTAGCTGCAATATAATGTTTGCTTTGCTTTAAAAATCCATAGAATGATATATTCATGAATACAGTGCTGCACTGTGTATTTTATATCTGCTTTTATTTTTAAAAATTCATTTTTTTCCTCTTTTTCCGCTTATTTAATCTTAATAGATTTGTACAATTTTCCACAAAAGTGTCCCTGCTGCTAATAACTGTTATCCCTGCCCCCATCAACATCCTATTTTTATATTTATTAACAATACAACAGCGTGTTCAGCCCACGTTTAATTTTTTAATGTAACGTCTAGAATGCAGCAGACAGATTATATTTAGAGTGTCTGATTGGGTGCTATGGGCTACAGAATCACAAAGGCCGCACAATGTCTTTTGATGATTGTTCTGTAAATGTCCCCAAGTGGCAGGCCAGCCGTTGTTGTGTCCTGATCGCAGTGTTCTAATGCACCTCCAGCTACCACTGTCCTCCTCTATGTGTTTTATTGGCCTTCCAGCTGTATTTGTGCTCCGTCTCTATTAATGTACTAATTAGACTACCCTTCCCAACTTGACATATTTCTCCATTTTTACCTTCATTATTGAAAGCAAAGATAACACTGCCACCTACTGGCAAATGTACTAAGTGCAATGAGCAATGTTGGCCAAAGTGGCCAGAATGCATCTTTCTTCAAGTTGGCACCAAAAATTAATTGATGAGTACACTTAACCCCTTGCCCTCCAGAGGATTTACCCCCCTTCCTGACCAGGCCATTTTTTGCGATACAGCGCTGCATTACTTTAACTGACAATTGCGCGGTCATGCAACACTGCACCCAAATGAAATGTACGTCCTTATTCCCCACAAATGGAGCTTTCTTTCGGTGGTATTTGATCGCCTGTGCGGTTTTCATTTTTTGCACTATAAAAAAAAAGACCGATAATTTTGAGAAAAAAAACAATATTTTTGACTTTTTGCTATCACACATGTATAATGAAAAAGTTTTAAAAAAATCTAATTTCGTCATAAATTTAGGCCAAAATGTATTCTGCGACATGTCTTTGTAAGAAAAAAAATTCCAATACTTGTAAATTAATTGGTTTACATGAAAGTTATAGCGTTTACAAATGGCGGTATAGATAATGGGATTTTTTTTTTTTTTACTAGTAGTGGCAGCAATTAGCGGGATTGTGGGACTGCAGTGGGCATTCTGACACTGGGGGGAACTGACTTGGTGTCTCTGACATCCCCAGTGACACCAATACAGTGATCAGTGCTAATAGAAAGCACTATCACTGTAATAATGACGCTGGGCAGGAAGGAATTAACATGAGGGGTGATCAAAGGGTTAACTGTGTGCTGTTTCACTTTGTGTGCTGTGTCTGTGCTTTCCACTGTAAGCACACTGCTTTGCATGGCTGTGCTATGCAGGAGCTGACAGGGGAGAGATCTCTGTTGTTTATACACAGGTATTTTCCCTGTCGGAGATACTCAGTGATCACTGGGTGCCAGTGAGTAATCACTGGGCAGGACCCGGTGATTGACAGCCGAGGCCGGGAAGGGAGGTGCGTGTAGGGGCCCCCTACCCAGACCTAATCACGTATATATACTTGATTTTGCACACCTGTGCCGCCCTGTAGCCGTATTTCTGCTATAGGACGGCATGGAAGCGGTTAAAGTGTTACTAAACCCAGGACCCTGCATTCACTATATCCGGTCTCCCCGGACCCTGCATCCACTATATCTGGTCTCCCACAGTACACACAACATGGAAATGCAATTATTTTAGTACATATAAACTGCTAAATACCTTTTCTCATCAGCAGTTAGAGCAGTCTTGTGACTTCTATCAGTGTCCAGCAGAGCAATGGTTAAAACTTGTAGGAGGAGTTTCCATTCTCCTCTCATTGCCCTAGGAAATTGCATAACACCCTGACCTCTGTCTGGACAGTGCTGATTGGCTCTGTGCTGATCACATGCACCCTCCCAAGAAAAAAAACCAAACTCTCTAGCAATACACACCAAACTGAGCATGTGCAGTGTTTCTCCACACAATATGTCTAATCAGGAGATAAGGGGGGGGGGACTGGAAGAAGGGGAGGATCAGAGAAGACAGGATCAAACATCCTTTTTACACAATGCAGAGGATTAACCCCTTAGGTTCCACAGTGAGTATAACAAGTATGCTTTACTGCATATACAGACTGATTTTACTGTTGTGGGTTTAGTAAAACTTTAAAGCAAAAAAACAAATAAAATTGAAAAAGTAGATTTTGGTACTTTATTCCAACAATCCAATCCACTGAACAGCCATTCAAAAGGGCACACGTCACACCAGTGCAGCATCTTACTTCTGTAGTGCACCCCCTCCCCCCTTAAGACCTGCTGGTGATTTGGGCCTATTTCCCTCTTTACAGCACACACAGCCAGGCACACAGCATTTTCAGCATTCTTCCTCTGGCTCAAGAATCAGTCTAGGGGTTTCTGTTATTTTTATGGGGTTTTTTTTTTGGGGGGGGGGGACACTATACTTGGATAGGGATAGGGAGAATGGGATACCCTGGAGCTGTGGAACTTGAACAAACTTGAGGACTGCTAACTTTTTGGCTGCTCTGCACAACTCTTGAAAACTTGCACAACTTTGGCTGCACTTGTACATCTCCCAGCAGTATTCCACCGCTGCTTGACTGGCTGTTCTGCAACTTTTGTCTGCACTGTCCCAACAAAGTCCCACAGAATCTCTATGCTGCCTGTGACCTGTCCTCTTCCCAGAGTCTAAGCACCACACTGTCACACTTGCAGCAGTGGGATCCTGTACTCACTCAGCCACAGAATAATTGGCAGACTCTTGCGGATATCTACCAAGCTCTTCCTAGTGAGGAAGATGAAGAATCACACCACCTGCTGGACAATTTATGCTCTCTCCCACAGCCTCCCACCGCCTGTATCCTTTAGGTTGCTTTGCGAATAGGCTGTCCAGCTAAGTCTAGCTGGGACCTCAATGTCTTCAGGCTGGCTTCCTTTCCCAGCTTCTGCTCAGAAAGGCAAGGCCCCTCAACAGAGGTCACCTCCAGCAGGCTGGGCTCTGGAACACTGCCCTACACCCACATGCTGCAATATGCCCCTGCTACTCAAGTTTCAGACCAATGATGGGCTCCCTCTCCATCTTCTGGGCACACCTCCCCAAGGAATGGCAAGAGTGCCATAAATATTCAGGCTGAAGCCTCTGCCCTCCCTCCCACTATGTTCTAGAAATCTCTAGAAGACACAGGGAAGTAGAAGAGCAGCAGCCTGTGAAGACCTGAGCAGCCCCAATCAATCAACCCCTGCTCCTCTGATTACAGTGGAGCAAAACTGAATTTACCTAGCAGCCAAATCTAAACCTAGGAGGGTGCTACACATCTATGTGCAGCACATTTACCTAATTTTACCAAATTTTTGGGAAATTATTAAATTTTTATGAAAAAGGCAAGTACAGTATGTGCATTTCTGTAGTATGATATGGGGCTGGCATGTGTCACATGGATGAGGTGGAAAAATGTGTCTTGTGGCAGAGGCACCTGGCGGTTGGAGATTTCCATCGACAGAATGGAATTAGGCTTGGTGGGCTTGATGGTCTTGTTAAATGTCTAGAGTAAAAAAACAATGGGAATGTGCTCATGTGCAATTCACTGACTTCAAAATGTCATGTTCTGATAATATGTACTAATGATCCTGCGTGAAAAATAAGCATCCCAACATTCAGAAAATAAAATTCAATGCACCAACCCCCTTCCCCTGTGCAGAAATAGCAAATGTAGATACCAATGATCCAGATAACAAAAAGTGACAATCAGAGGTGCAACATGACCCCAACTAAGGCTTGGGAACCAGTAGATGAACTATTGTTAAAGCTGAAATTTAGATATGGCCATTTTTACATAGTTACATTGGTCCAACTGGAGTATGTTTGCTCCATACCTGTGGGATCCTGGTGGAAGTTTGAAATCACTGAAGTATCCCACATGGAAGATATACTGCATGTTGAAATGCGTTTTTTATATATATTACAAAATATATGAAAAATATTTTTTTAAATACTTTTTTTTAAAATATATTCTTCAGATTTTTTTTAACCTCCTTAGCGGTATTCCCGAGTGTAGCTCGGGGTAAAATTTCTATACCAAAAGCGGTAACCCCGAGCTACACTCGGGCTTACCATGCGGTGTTGCTCAGGGGGTCCCTGCAGCACTTACCTTGTCCTTCGCTCCCGCGATGTGTCCCCTGCAGTGTCCCCGGCCATCTCCTCCGGCCGATGCTGGCATCCGGCTTCTGTGTTCCGGTCCCTGTGACGTCGGGACGTACGGGCGCCGGAACCGGTGGGAAATTTGAAATTTTTAAAAAATGTCACTTTTGCTGTCATTGCTGTTTCAATGCATTTCACATACATTTTGTCCCTACTGCTTTGTCCTGCGCCCTGCCTGCATTTTTACTGTTCTTTCTGCCTGGAAACTTAGAAAAGTCCATGGCGTCCAAAAAGCGTCCCTTTACGTCAAAAGCGGTTTTAGACCGGCTAGAGAACAGCGATAGTAAATCAGAACCACTTGCAGAATTGAGTGATAATGATTCGTGGGGGAAATTCGTCATCAGACACTGAAAACAATTTTGCGACTTTGCTCAGCGATGTGCGAATTTGCCTCTGTATTTCAAATTTCAGTGTTTTTGGTTTGATTATATTATTGAATTAAATGTATTATTATTATATTATTATTTTTTATGATTATTTATTCAATTATAATTTATGATTTCGTGTTTCAAATTTTATCATATCCGGAATGTTTACTAGACTCTTGTTCAGACAGATTTCAGTGAGTTATTCCTAAAAATTACAGCCTACAATAAAAAACTACATATTTCCATGCAAAAAAAATTTGTATTTTTATGTCTGTATACAGTATATTTGAAAATGGATTTTTAAAAATATTTTGCATACATTTTGTAATAAAAAATGCATTTAAACATACAGTATACAGTATATATATATTGAAATATATTTTGAAATATATTGAATATGGCCAAAATTGTAGTATTTCAAATATATGTCAATATATTTGGGAAGAATATTTTTAAAATTAATTTCAAATATATTTTTGTTCCATATGGGATCGCAGGTACCACTACTACAGTGAGATCACTAGCTTCTGTGTCTTGCACCCTGCTATTTACTGGGGCCAGGAGTTTACCCGATCGACATGGGTGCCATTCAGGGAGCATTTTTTATTTTCTCAATGAAAATGGAAAACGGAGTGTATTCAGTGAGAAAATGCAGAGTTCCCTGAATGGTGCCCATGCCAAGTTACTGGCCTGCTGCATTGTTAACACAGGAGGTTGCTCACTTGACATGGGCGCCATTCAAGGAACACTTTGCATTTTCTCACTGAATGCTGGTCCAATGTCACTATGTAGAAATTGCCTTTCCTGGATTTCAGCTTTAAGTACCATCCTCCCCCTTGATTCTCAGTAATATCTATTGTAATCCACTGGTCTATAAATGTCTTGGTGTTTCCGGTCTGTTCAGTAGTTCCACACCATACTGGTATTTTCAAAACAAAGAGTAGTTTAATTACTCAATAAAAAAATCTATTTCATTCAGTTCCCAGATTACGAAAGACATACCTTTCCCTGGCCACACCTC